>NC_134569.1:34522776-34615276 GCF_050947875.1 Dermacentor variabilis
CAGGCGTACAAAGTCTGTACATGTCTTGAGGGTGGCCAAAAGAACTCAAAAGAAAATTCAGTGTCGGATCGACAAACTTGCGCCGCAAAGATGGATGTCATTCTGCGAGTCTTTGGATGCACGAAAACCTTTCTCTCACATATGGAAAACTGCTCGTGGTCTCCGTGTAACCCCTCAGCAGCGCCTTCCCTTTCAAGTCTTTCTCCTTTCATCAACAATGCAGCGAGATTAATGTCACTGCAGATTTCTGCAGGAGGATTGCTGGTGAAAATAGTACCGCTGCAACATCGACGTTCCACCACTGCGGATTTCACGTGACCCCCGCACGGACAGTGCCTTCTCCATGGGCGAACTCGAAGCTGCACTATCCTTGTGGAAGCATTCAGCTTCACCAGGACCCGACGGTATAACCTATACCATGCCCTATGTAATTCTGGTGAAGAGGCTCGGAAACTAATTTTACTCTTGTTAAACAGCTATTGGCCGAGAGGTACGGTTACCCAGCAATGGAAGACCAGTCGCCTAATTCCACTGCTCAAGCCTGGCAAGTCGCCTGTAGATATTGCATCATGCCAAGCAATTGCGCTTGCCAGTCGCATCGCAAAACTAATGGAGAGGATGGTTCTAGCACGGAATGGTACCTCGAACATTACCGGGTATATCCAGATGCAATCGCTGGTTTCAGGCGTGGCCGTTCTTCCATAGACAACGACGAACCCCAGAAGTCTTACAAAAGCTTATCTGCTGCCCTGTCTCTTGAATTTAAAGACGCATACGATAACTTAACGCACGAAGCGATTTTCAACGTTTTAGAGACAGTAAGACTTGGCGGCAAGATCAATTTCTGGATTAGTAGCTATCTGCATAAGAGATCCTTTTTCATACTTACCGAGGATGGTCCAACATCCCAGCATTACAGTAACCGTGGGGTGCCTCAGGGCGGAGTACTGAGCCCGGCGCCCTTCAATCTAACACTCATCGGACTTGCCGACACCCTTCCATGCACCGTTACGCTCTCCTTCTTTGTCGACGACATTTGTATTTGGATGTCGGATGTGACGCGACTGCAGCTTCGCGCGCGGCTTTAGAAGGGAGCCACTTTAACATCATCCTACCTTCGAGAACAAGGACTTCAATTATCATGTGAAAAGTGTGCCGTGGTGGCGTTCACCAGAAAACCAATGTCCCCATATGTAATATCCGTCGACGGACAGCTGATCTCGTATAGCACAAGTCATAGATTTTTGGGGGTGGTCAATGGCAGGAATCTCTCCTGGACCCCTCATGTGAATTATGTGAGAAAACGTCTGACAGGAATGTCCCATATGTTTAAGTCTCTAGCAGGAAAGACCTGGGTTAGTACAATCTATGCTGCAACTGTACAGGGTCATCTTTGTTAAATTCCGGCGGTACATCCTACCGGTCATCTCCAACACCTGCAGAACAAACCTGAACACAATTAAAAGCATCCATGCAAGCCCAAGCCCTCAAGATATGCCTTGGTATACCGCGGTGTGCGTCGACGACTGAAGTTATTGCAGTCGCTCAAGATTATACTCTTAGAACGCAAATTACCACTGAATCAATGCGTGTGCACATAAGACACTTCGCCCGGACCTCTACCCACCACCTCGCAAGTCTCCCAGTAGATAGGCCCCACACGACATTCAGTGCGACTGCCTTCGCGCACCGTGCCTCGCTCAGGTCAGGTTACGCACCTGCGCCAAGACCTTCGATTCCTCCATGGTGTGTGAGTCGTACTCAAGTATCCCAGAACTTCAGAAAAAGTCGGACTTGCCAGCATCAGCACTCAAGCAACTTACTTTACCCCTCTTGCACGAGAAATAGAGCGACTGCACACACGCCTATACTCATGGCTCAACTACATCGACCAGTTCCGGTGGCACTGTAGTTATATCAACAATGAGAATAACCGAGCGGTTCAACACTTCCCATATCACTACGTCTGCAGCTGCAGAACTCGTGGTTCTCCGCGACGCGCTTCATGTGATAAATGCTAGAAGTGCTCGAAATTGGGCAGTATTTTGCTATTCAAGGCCGGCCTTGCAATGTGTGCAGTCGTTTTTCCGACATGGAACTCACGATCAGCTCACGTTCGAAATCGTGGAACTTGTCCATCACTTGAGAGAAAAATGCGATGATATCTCCTTTGAATGGATACCAGGCCATTGCGGTATCATTGGAAAGGATGACGCAGATAAGGCGGCTCGGACGTCAAACAAAGAAGATCGCTGCATCGCCATTCCTCTCTCAAGGATTCCTCTCTCAAGCATTCCTCTCTCAAGAGACAACTTCGCATTCTAGCACACACGTTCTCCTTAGCAGAGCGGAATATCGCACATACAAGGCGCGCCAGACTGCACAGACTAAACCCTTCACTGCAACTCAAACCTCCGGTCGGACTGCCTACAAAGCAAAGGGTCTCTTCTGTGTCGGTTGTGGCTGGGAGTTGCTTCATGAAAGCTTACTCTGCCCTAATTGGCATGGCTGATAGCCCTGCATGTGATGTTTATCGAGGCATGGAGAACATGGGCCACTTATTCTGCCACGGTCCTCAATTTCAAGCACAAAGACAATCTTTGTCCAACACATTAAGCAAACTAGATGATCGTGCTCTGAGCGAACAGACAGCACAAGAGCACCGTTCCCACCGATCATCGGCTCAGAAGGCAGGGAAGGCACTTTGGTGCTTTCTTAGAACGTCTGGTTAGCACGAGCGACTTTGGCTCAATGACTTTTTGTGCACATTTCTACTCTCTCTCTCTCTATCTATCTATCTATCACTCTATCTATATATATATTTATATATATATATATATATATATATATATCTCCATTCCCTTATTCCTCCCCCAGCGTAAGGTCGCCAACTAGACTCTTGACTGGTTAACATCCCTGCCTTCCTTATACGGAGTGTCCCACGCAGCTTGAGCCAACAATTTAAATATCAAAGGCGCGTCGGAAGTGAACTGAACTAAACGCATACTATTTGCACTGGCCTATAGTAACTCATACATTTCTTTTTCTTCATAATTCACTAATTTATTAGGTTAATTACCCAAATTCTTAAATATTGGCTGAAGACCCCAAGTATGAAAAGCAGATTTGTAGAGCACTTTCAAAAACCACCGATCGAGATGCTTCCTGTACGATATGTCTCACGTAGTATTTTTTTCTAGGTTGAAAAGAAGGCCCGCGTTTGATGAACAAGGTCGGCTGCATGGTGACTGGCGACGAGCATAGAGTTTCATACAATAGTTATTGTAAGAAACTCTATGGCGACGAGGAAGCGGCAGGGCGTTCTTTATTTCTTTGGCAGCGCTCGGTCAGAAGCATGCTTTTTCGCCGTCATCCGACGGGAGCCGACTTTGTTCACCGAACGCAAGCTTGAGAGTAGCACGATACCACTGCGCAAGCGCTCCGTCAGGTAGCTGTTTTCATATTGCGCGAGATTTCTTTGCATGCGGAAGAAAGGACTACGAGAGAAATATGAAAAAACGAAACAACTCGATCGGTGGTTTCTGAAGGTGCTCTACAAATCTGCATATCATACTTGGGGTCCTCAACCAATAATTAAATAGTTGGGTAATAAAACGTAATTAATTATTGAGTTATGCGGAAACAACAACGTGCCTGAGTTACTACAGTCTATTGCAAATAGTAGGCGTTTGGGTTCAATTAGCTTCCAGCCTGCCTTCAATTCTTAAGTTATTTGCTCAAGCTATGTGGTACGCCATATATATATATATATATATATATATATATATATATATATATATATATATATATATATATATATATATATATATATATATATATATATATAAAGCGCTTGGATTTAAAGTGGGCGGAAGCATCAACCAGTCAGCAGTCGAGATACGCAAAAGACGTTTCGAGTGTTGGTGAAAAAATAAACAAAGAATAAATTGATACGACATGATCTGATACAGGCATAGGCAGCGATAGAAGGTAGACAGAGAAGTTGTGAGGGGGGAAAAAGATTATGGAAATGTATAGAAAAATGCTAGAATTAAAAACATGTGTAACATATCCGATTAACTCAAGCAAGCTAGGTGACTATTAGTCACCACCCCGTTTGAAAGGGGACGCCAATAAATCATTATATTCATCATCGAGTCAATGTGGATCGTTGAGTGGAGGAAAGTTCTAGAAAAGGGGCATAATACCATCTAGAAGAGGAGGCAAATGAATGTACAATCGCCCGCGCAAAGAGAGATTGGGGGGGGGGGCGGGAGTGGGATGGAGGAAGAGAAAGAACAAGGATGTTAAGAAGGTAAAGACGCCTGATTGGTTACCCCATGCTGGGGAAGAGAAGAAGGGAAAAGAAAGATGAGGAAGAGAGAGAGAAAAGGCGGGAGTAAATGCGTGCACAAGCGCGGACAGTGTCACGCAAAGGCGTTCGCACAGACGAGTTGCTTTCAAAAGTTGCACAAATGCCCTCACTACCTCGGGGGCCGACGAGCTATGGCGACGGTGCCTGCACGGCATCAAGTGGTGCTAACGCATTGGACAGCGATGCATCTGATAGTTGAAAGGACGCGAGGACAGGAGGGCATAATAACCTTTAGCCGCCTTATTGGCAACCCTGCACGGGGCAAGGGTGAAAGGGTATATAAATAGAGAGAAAAGAGAGGAGAATAAACAACGTAAAGGCGCGGACGGAATCCAGCAGTAGCACGCAGCGCCTACTCTAACCATACGTATGCTTATATGCCAGCATAGACAACTGAGGTTTGGCAAGAGCACACAAGACCAACTGATTGATTCCCAATGCATGCTTTTGTCAGCGCGCTCGGATAGTAAACCACAAGGCACCGTAATGTCTACGCCTTATGCGGAACCGGTGCTATCGGTAAGCTAAGACACTGAGTGTGCAGAGGGGAGGCGGATGGAGGAGAAAAGAAAGGGCGAAGGCAAGATATTGCATGAGTATGCACTACTTAAACTATTCGGGCCCTGGTTAGCTTAGAAACGACATTAGCGGTGGTTATCGCGCGGCATAGCATTGAGCCAGAATTGTGGGCTCCAGATCGCGGGCAAGCACAATTCAGTGGCACGAACAGCGTTAACAGCTTGCGAGTGTTGCGCCAAAAGCTAGCGTGAGCTCGCCGATATTTTGCCGACAAACGTCAAGCCGCGAGTCGTGTTTATCACAATATGTATGGGGCCCGTACAAAGGCGTCTGCTTCTTGCAGGGCGACCTCGAAACCTCGCCGGCAGCGCTAGTAGTTATCAGATGCAGACGGCCTGGACGTCATGCCAGCCAGTGCTATGTATGTACAAGGGCCTTATATAAGTAAGGCGTTATTTGTCTGCGCAAAAGAAAATAAATGCTTCGCCGTTTTCGCCAGGGTAAGCGCTTTCTACTTGCAGAAATGGCATCGTTCAAAACCGCCAAAGCTGGTTACCTTAGAACATAAGTTGCAGGAGCGCCCCGGTCTCTTTGTCTCAATTGGTGGTTTGTTGAAGAGGGCGCGCTCGTCTGCCACTACTATCGCTGAAAGCTCGTTGAGTTGTTTGCGGCATTATGAGGCATAATTACAACACCAATAAAAGCGCAACACATGCACGAAATGCACAGGATGCTGGTTCCCGCACATGGTGGCCGATTTAAGTGGTACGTATTATCTCACTTCGCCGCCAATGTCAGCTTTTCATGCGTGCAATCAGTTTTTTAATTAAATATATTTAAGGAGAGGCTAGGGATATAATAGTTATAGTAGGAAAGTTGTCAACAATCACAAAACGGGAGTAATAAACACATGAACGAACACTAACGTACTAAGACTCATTAATGCAATATAAATAAATGTTCGCGCAACAGAAGAGTTCACATAACATAAGTACTCACAAAACCGAAGTGTTCACACGCAACACACGAGTTCGCACACCATAAATGTTCACAAAACCAAGTTGTTCACACAGAATATGTTGGGCACTTTCAAATTAGGTCTATCTGGAATGCCGCACTCTAAATACCACAAATACAAATGCTACACGAAGAGGAAGACACAATGAACATGTAATTAAGGGTGCCTACATGCAATCATTTCTGTATACTAAAGTCAGTTGATCTCCAGAGCCGGTCCCGTGCATTTCATGTTCGTCTGTCGTCTCTCTTTGCGTTGTAACAATGATTTCTCATAATTGATAGCCGCTACCATGGCGTCTCAGTGCTTCACGCACACAGCACTAGCACTATGTTCATCAGTATGCGGAATAATTACACAAGTGCCTCCAAAATTACGTATTTCAAATATTCATTCAGAGACGAACTAAGAAACAAAAATCTGTTTGAATTTTACATATTTACTGTCTCGAATATCCCCGCATTTTTTAGTCAAACTCGCGAACTCCCTGATTATCTTTTTTCTCAATCATATTTTTCCTGCTTTGTAGAGACTCTCGCCCAGATACGTTATACTGCGAACACGCTGCACGACTATCAAATTCACGGCGCTTGTATAGACTGTAGATCATTATATTTCTGCGCAAGAGAATGTGGAAGAAGCATGTCCTATTTGCGCTTTGTTTTAAAACGTGCCTATGTTATTACCCTTTGGAAAGCCTTTCCATATACAGCGAAGAGCGCCGAACGACCCGCGTAAGTCTGCGCAAGTGCAAACTCTGTTAGTTATTATGCTCCTAACGCAGTGCTACGCAGATTACTGTAATATGGCGTTGTAATTTATGACAGTACGTTCTTAACGCCAGCCACGGAACACAAAGTCCACGCCTCTACACATCTTACCAAACGCATTAGGAAGTCGCTAGTGTGCTTACCGCTTACGCCCTGCAATGACGTTGACTGCTTTCTGCGAAGCCTATGGCGAACGAGTCTCAAAGGCCCCTGCAAAACGCACGATTTCACATGGGAGAACATCCAGCCGCCGGCCTTATCACCTTTACTGATGCTAATTTCGGTCGTTATGGAAACTGCAGAGACCGGTACATTCGCGCCTGTGCAGTGTCGGGGCGCTATAGCTCTCAAAGCGTTGCCGCCAAACGATGCGCATGATTTATGCAAAGCGTTACTCTCGTCTCGTTCGGAACACGGCTCCTGGGCGCGGCACAGTTTAAGGCAGAATAAGGAAGAAGGAAAGATAGCAGGAAACGACACTGATGCTCCATAGTTATATAGCGCGAATACGTGTTACGTACACGCTGATGCGCGGCCGTCCCGGGCCGAAGTGCGCTGTCACGCCGTCGATGTATACGTGGTGCGTAAAATTGTATCGCGATACAAAAGTGACGCAACGTTCTTTCACCCGGAACGCCTCGATATGGCGCCTGTACTTTTGGAAACGCTCACAACGGATAGCGCTTATTCTTTACGGCACCATCAAATCATTTCTAAGAAAAATGTTAAGCAAGGCATCGATATCCTCTTTTGGGAAAGCCCTTTAATCTGAAAAGATTTGGTGACAGCGCGAACAGAAAGAGCCTCTAATAAGCTCGGCAGCTATCCCAGTTAGCTGGCATGCTTTAATGAACTGTTTGTTTTCAGCCTTATAGCACCGAGCCTGTAATGAGAAAAATATATATTACGCTCTTAATTTGTCACCTGCAATGGCACGCTCGCTGACAGTTTAATACAAAAATGGCAGCCGCTTTGTATGTATTCATTCTATTGCTTGATTCTAATCATATTTTATCACCTGTAGTAGTGCAAGAGAAGGTATATAACCGAGGGGCCCGATTTTTAATAATCATAAAAAGCCAACTAATAGAGACACCAAAGACTATCAAAGACTAATTAACAAAAATCGAGCCACTCGGTTAACCGCCTTCTCGTTAATTACACAGTGAGGGTCCCCAATGCGGCAACATTGATGCCTTGGGGTAGCATGTGTGGCTTGATTGACCGGCTGCCTTCACCCAAAAAGTTACCTTCTCCTGACGCCTGCGGCAGAAAGGATGTTCGACGTCCACCGCCAAGGTTTGTGAGTGGTGGCACTGGCTAACACTCCCAACGTTATGTTCTAGTAGTAACACAAAAATACCCCAGAAAGCGGATGGGAGGACGGCACCACGGTAGCTCAATTGTAAGTTGTTTCTTCATCCACTTTCAGTTCCGTTTATTTATCATTTCTTGAATTATGTTAGTAAGTACAAGCAGTTTCCCCTGTGAATTCCTCTGCTGTCTTTTGTTGTTGGCTTTTTATCACCTGTAGTAGCAGGTGGTCAGTACTGGCGTTGACGAAGGCTTGTGGCCATTACTGCCAGTGACAAACGGCAAAAAGGTTGGGAAACGCATAGAACAGCGACATAAAGAATAAGGACTCCAAAAGGACGCTGACCCCAGAATCTCTTGACATTAAATTATAGGGTATTACGAGCCAACACTGCAATATGATTACGAGGCACACTGCAGTGAGGGACTCCAGATGAATTTGATCTCCTGGGAATCTTTAACACGCACCCAATGCACGGCACGCGGGCGTTATCGCATATATCCCCATCTAAATGCGTCCGTCATAGATGGGATTCGATCACGTGACTTCATGCTTAGCAGCGCAATCCCATGCATAGCCGCTAAGCCACCGCAGCGGGTCGGAATTTGTCCGGATGCCAACGTCAGTCTTTTGCACACAAGTTACCCCAAAGTTGTTTTAAAGCAATCGCGTTGCATTACTAATACGTCGCCGTGTGTTGTATCGTAATAACAGTAAAAAAATTAAAGGCGCATTTTCCAGACTATTTTCCAGAAAGCACGGGCAAATTAACAAAAGTATATTGCTGGCTTGTGCGACATTGTGCGTTGATCAGCGACATTCCCTAATAATATGTCCAACATGGCGCTTGTGTGTATAGTCGTAAAACAAATCTAGCGTAAGAATGCGTTTCCTTGCACTTTCATCTTCCCGTGGCTTTTGTGGGCGTATTCGCCAGTATTGTATTTGGTAATGTCACCCACGAGAGAAACTTTATTTGCATCTGCATCCGGAATATTTATATTTTATGAACTGCCAGGAACATTTGTTTTGTACTTTATTAGAACAGGCGTCACTGTATTCTGTCTAATCTTTTATCTAATATTTTCATCGTTTTGAGAACAATTACTGAAAGAAGAGAGGTAACTCGCGCCACCTATATACAAGCACCAAAGTGTCGATAAGTACAGTTAATAAAAAAATATCTGTCACTCAGTTTTACTTCATTATGTAAGACTGATTGGCGAGCTGGCTTAACGCTTGCGTCTCGTAGCGGCATCTCAAGTAGACGAGATGTGCCCCATCGAGACTTTACCTTTGGATGCATTATTGAGCTACGTTTGTAAAATGCAGCAATCGCTGCACAAGCAGGCCCTATTACAAGAGGCGAAATCTCCGCTCTCTCAACGGCCACAACGTAGTAGGGGTACCGCAGGAAAGGTGGGGCTCAAGGACACCGAGATTATTTTTGTTCGCATTAAAAATGCATTCTGCATTGCAACCTGCGCTTAATGCGCTTTCGTTACACGCCACCGAGAATTTGTCATTCATTTATTGCGAACCTGAGACACGGAAAGCAGTGTCGTCCCACACGAAACACTCACTCTCTGCTAAAGCACTAAAAGTGACTGCAATGTTCATCAGCGGTATTCACGATTGACGCGAAAAGATAAATAAATAAAAATATGGCAAAACGCTTCTGATTTAAGTGCGTGGGTGACTTAGCACACCCGTTTATTATATCCAGACGCACGAAGTGGACTCACGCCCACGTTAACCCACAGTCACCATGACAACTGTCGGAAGTACCCTCAGCTCAGCGCACTGAGGCATCAAAGTCTAAGTACGTGAACTACGAAGTAACAAAAGAATAGCAATATTTGCAGCAAAAGCTCGTTTTATCTTACCTGTCCCGTGCAGCGGTAAGTCGAGCGAAAAACGAATTCGCCTCTTACGACACCATGACTGAGCGCTAAGAACGGGATCGCTTGACACGCTCGGTTTCTCTTTAATGCAGGCTGCTTTTGTTTCTCGGAACCCCGCTCCATACCCAAGCTCTGGCTGGGGGCCAAGTTTGGATTATTACCACACATGCACACCGGTTCTCGCTCCGCAGTGGTAACAAGGACGATGGTCTTGGTATTCATACGACTTAAGCCTTCAAAGTTTTAGCGGAATTTCATCTTCGACGAATTGTGTGTTGATTTTGCCCAACTGACTCACCCGGCAATGGCCAGCGCGCTTGCGCAATTTCGCATAGAGGCTACGTGTACTTTAATCGCTTTTTTTTTTCCAATACGTTCTTCTTGCTGCAGAAATCAAATGTATTTCTGAAGCGAATGCACGATTGCGGCCTGCCCGTGTATCGCGATGAAAGATTGCATTGCACAACGCGAAAACTTTGTTTTCTGGTGAAAAGGGTGAATCTCCCAACAAAAAAAAATATTTTTTACTTATTTTGAGTTAAAGGTGCGCTTGAGGGATCAATGCTTGCGGGTTCTTTATTGTTCGCAGGTTTCCCGAAGCAATACATTTCATATGCGTTGATGTCACTGCGACTTAAACAGTTTTCCTGTAGGCGATGAAGCACCTCTGTGATTTTTTTCTATAATGCGACTGACTGCAACCTTATGGCGATTTGCACAGGCATAAGATTCCTGGCGACATGTCCTTGCGGTGCTAGAGCAAAGATGCAGATGTGCCAAGGCCAACAGCAAATCGAATGCTTTGTGGGGAGTATGCTGCTCACGCGCGTATCCACGTCGCCAAATAATTTAGGTCACAACACATGGCCCTTAATCTGTAAACCCATCGCGGAAGGCAGCAACAGAACGCTAGGAAAGGAAACAGCAAACTGGATAGAAATCATCCTAACGTGTCGTTATTCATGATGGAGGTGCTATGCAGGAGACAACGGATGTAAATAGGAAACTCCGTAGTTTTGCTAAATAAAGATTACTAAAGGCAATATGAACTCAACGAGACGTCAGTTGAGTGCAAAAGGAATTTCATTTTATTAGCTTGCCACAATTCACGCAGGTAGTGCGAGGCAGTGGGGTCAGGCGAGTGAGGAAGGGTGTTCTTCTGCCGTTCCTGCTAGGGTGCCATGATGTCTACCTCGCCCGAAGCTCCGTACGGAGTGGAGATAACCGCAGCGTCTACTACGGCGTTTGCTAAGCGAATCGCGGATGCCTTAGTCGACGCCTTTAGCGGATGCTGTAGGAGACCCCTTTGGCGGACGCCGTAAGGACGCGTTTCCGGCGCTCGCGCCTTGAAAGCAATCTGCGAAGTGGCCAAAGTGCGCCCCCGCGCGGGCATCATCTTCAAAGCGACCTGCGATGTGTGCAGAGTGCGCGTAGCGCCGGTAGCTTCGTATGCGCCGTGATTTTGACGTTTCGTTCGCGTTGAAGCGAGAGATACATCGAGGACAATTCACTTGATACTGCTGCGATTCCTCACTCCAGAATTTTGACAGTGAGTTCCCGCGCTTACCGAGCGAGATGTGTTCAAGTTTACCTGTGCGCGCATGACACCGTGCTTGTTAATTTAGTTAAAACACGTTGGCGGGCTAGTTCGTTTGAATCCATGATAGAATGTATAAATTCGACTGAACAAGGACCTAGAAAGAGGCAGACACACAAAGAGAGCGCTGTCTTCGTGAGTCTGTTTCTTCTTGCGTCCTCGTTCAGTCACGCTTACATATTCTATCGTTGTTAATTTAGTTGGTAAGCGAATGCTTACAAGTTCAGATGGCTTCTAAAACTACTATCTTTACTTCCCACAGCTATCCACTCATTTGCTATCGGAATCGGTGCTTCGCCTTTTGAGCGAAACTGCGAATTTTTCATTCTGAAAGCTTGTTTTTGTTTCCTGCCAAAGAAGTTATGAAATTCTTAAATTACGCATAGCTCTGGCGGCAAGTTCTCGCGCATTTCTTGTCCCACTTGTCTTCGTTAAAGAACCCGCCGTGTAAAGAAATATGCAATGAATTCGTCCGTCCCGAAACAAGCATTAGTATGAAACGCTGATGTAAGATGCGCGTTAGCGAGACGTTCTAATAATGCAAGTTTTCGCAGGCAAGGATGTTCGAGTATCTATGTTGAAATTGTGAGGCGTCCGTCGCCTGCTTCTGGGAGAACTACTACGCGGGGCGGGTGACCAACCGAGCTCAGATGCGCACGCTCAGAACGCCTAGTAATCAGAGAAGACCTGGCTTTGCAGGAGGAAGATAAAACCTTGGCTGTTGGTAGTCTCAGCGTCTTAACGCTTTACGCGTGCCAGCGCACTCAATGAGGTTAGCTATGAATTTCTGGAGGAAAAGGAAACCGCATTTTTTCGTTTCATAAATTTCTGCTAACGATAAAGCGCGTAGACCGACCCCCATAAGCGTACAGTCCGCAGTACAGCGATTCAAGCGCCAAGAATAGTGCTGCCGAAACAGCCTTTCCGAAGCTGCTTTAGATCTGCTACATGTACCTCCGGCGACCAATGGTAGGCATACGCTATTAGGGGGAACAGGGCGACAGATATCCTAAACTTGACAAGCACTTCGCTTTTGTACTACATTTTCAGGAACACTCGCAGAACCAGGAATAAAAATTGGCAGAATAAATTCACTACACTCTCCTTCCTTAGTTTTGCACGATCCCGCGGCATTCTGCTTTGGTGCGGCTCTCTCAGCTTCATAGCATTCACTTCTCATTGCCGTATTCTTTACTTTACGCAACAACTGCGGCCTTCTTCATGCTTCCTTCCTTTTTTTTTCTCCGCTCTCCTCCTGGACCTGCATGTTCGCTGGTTCGATCTGCAAAACGCCCATCCGTGGCGATCAGGCCCGGTCCATCTATCAATGGCATCGGCAGTCATGTTCTCCCTGGCCCGTTCCACCCTGCGCCGAATTCTCTTTGCTCCGCACTTTTCCTTTTACCCTGGCATTACCTTTTCGATTCTTTCTTTTTTAACTATCGAACGCTCACCTCTTACTTCTGCCTCGCGCCTCCCACGCATTCGACCAAGCGTGTGACGGCCGGATGTAAAAGAACGCAAAGAAGGCGCCGAGGGGAACGGACAAGTCGGTGGCGGCGGCGGCGGCGCGCCGTTCAGTTCCGGGCGGCAGTCTTCCGTTTTCTAAACAAAACCTGTCCTCTCGATCTTCTCCCACCTTCGCGCTTTTATTTTCTTCCTTTTCTGATCTTCCGCCCTCCCATCATCTCTCCTCAAACCGTTTTGTCGAAGATATAAAAGGTAAAAAGTTCGAAAAAAAAAGAAATGACAAGACGTCCTTTACCGCGTTTTCTGGTAGGTGCTCTTGGCGGTTCCTCGAAGAAGACGATGGCGACGACGCCCAATGATATTTATTGCACTTGGCATTCATACCGATATTTATTTCTCGTGATATATATATTTGTATATGTATATCCATGCATCACTCTTCTTGTTAATTTATTATTTATTTTTTTCGCTTTGGTCGAGAAGTATATGTTGTGTAGAGGCGCGCTTTTTCGCCATCTCCCTTGCTGATTGTGTCTGAAGCGAAGGGCTGCGCTGGAAGTCTCATCAATATTCTGATAGCCGCGGGTCGCGGCGCTCACCGCCTCCTCGCCCGCGTGCCACTGGCCGTACGAGAGCGTGCGTGCAGGGATGGGCGAGGAGAAAGTGAAAGTGTGCGAGAGAGAGAGAGAAAAGGAAAATGGGCGGTTCAATTCTCTGAGAAATCGCTCGGGCGTTTGCCAATCACATTGGAGTGGCTCTTGGAGACGTGGCGTGGACCCCCCTTCCTTGCTATCCACCCTTCGCCTGAGCTTCGTACGCGATTCTCACTTTGTCACTTTTCTTGCTTTTATTCTTTATTGTCAGTTTCACCTTAAGGGTGCTGCGCCCTTTCTTTTCTTTGGCGAGTGGGAAAATGACCGGAGCATTCGGTTGAATTGCCGCCTACTGCTGCTACTGTGCCGCTAAATTAATTTTGACTTTCAGCGCGCCCTCTGGTCCTTAAATCGAACGTCCGAGGTCAGCTCTCCAAGCTTATTTTGTTACGTTGCTCAAACGCGCTTCGGGAGCGTGATTAAATATGAAGCGCCGACTTGTGTTGAGAATATACACGCAAATAATTTTTCTTTGTACGCGATATCCCGTTCGAGCCCGCTTCATTTCCATTAATCAAATTTTTCTTCGTTCTCTAGGCAAGTCCTATTTTTCTGACTCGTTAAAAATCTCCTCGAAGTGATACAGCTTTTTGTGTAGGCGTACTCAGAAACACGTTTCATAATCAAAGGATGACCGGTCGCGGCTGCACCGAAAGATACATGCGTAAATATTTTGCCTAGCTACCAAACATGTAGGAACAAACCTTTGTGTTTTAAGAGTTCGCTCTGGTTCTCTGGCTTTTTAATGCGAAGATTTATTTGCGAACTTCAAGAGTTTTGAATCTATCTATCTATCTATCTATCTATCTATCTATCTATCTATCTATCTATCTATCTATCTATCTATCTATCTATCTATCTATCTATCTATCTATCTATCTATCTATCTATCTATCTATCTATCTATCTATCTATCTATCCCCCTACGTCGTGATGACGCCGTGGACATTTATTGAACTTGATATATTGGGCGGCGAGCTCCACCAATGGAAAAGCTGTCGCTGTGTTAGGCGTGACGTGGTATCAGGGATAACGTGGACACAGCGGCCGCGTCGGCTGCTTCAGAAGCGCACGAGGCAAGCTGAAAACGAAAGTTTAAATTCCCACCTGTGCTGCGGTTCTGGCTAAGTGGGGATGTTTTCCCTCTTCAAATGTCTACTTGACAACAATTGAAAGCACCATAATAGGTAGTGGCTGCCTTTGAAGGCGTGCAACATGGTAGGCTATTGCTCGGTGTCGCAGTGCCGGACGTACGCAACGGAGCCCGGTGCCAGCCTTCATGCGTAGCCGCGGTACAAGAAGCTGCGTGAAGCTTGGATCGCTAAGCTGAGAACCAGCAAGCAGCCATCGGCTAAAACTCAGGTGTGCAGCAAACACTTCCGCGAGGAAGATTTCTGCTACGGCGTCGGGGCTGCGATGTTCAGTCAGTATCAGAAAGCGCGTACTGAGACGCTCGCCCGTGCGCGCTGCCCGGCTAAAGTCATGAATCTATAATGTAGGAACTTGTTCATGCTAGGTACTGGCAAGTTCACTGGAATGGAAAGGGAATGGCAAGAAGGACATTTAAAAAAAGCATGGCATATGCTCATGTTAGCACCAAACAATGAATGTATACTGGATTAAGAAAAAGAAGCAGGGGGAAATTACTCACTGAGAAGACCGATAAACACACAGTGCGATGTAACTTGAGAAGTAATGATAATGAGACGCCCAACAATTTAGAAGAAACGAAAAAAGAAAAAAAAAAGGTTGAATCGTCGCGAAGGCACATCACAAGTTGCCGTAGATGTCGAAATCCCTAGATATAACGAAATTATTTTTGAATAGCTCTTATACCGTCCACGGAACTATGGTTGCTTGTGTGCTGTGATATGCCCATATGCTGCGACCTAAAACTCACGGCACGGTGCGAAAACGCGCTCGCAGTGAAAGCGAAACATAGTGCGCGAACATGCACGCAAATGCGCATTCGGTCGCGGCCAACCCGTGCGATTGCTGCATTCATGCCTCATTCTGTTATGCTCCATTTGGTTATACCAAACAGTCCACTATAAGAATATATTTCACATTGTTTGCTCTCAGCGATTGCCTACTTTTCACGCAAGCTGCGCAGCGGGCGTTCACTGTATACGTATTCCGTAAAGAGATAACGTCTGTAAACCATTCTGTGCTTTCTGTTTGCCCAAGAATGTTAATTTGACAATAAAGAACTTCTGTCGTTTCGAAAGTACTTACAGAAATGTCCAGGACTCCCGAGTGGCGTTTTTATTGAGCACCGAAAGCCAAATCTATAAGGAGCGCGTAGCGTTATCCCTCATACTACGCAAGCGAGACACTTTCGACAGATGGCGACTCCGTAAGTCCTCGCCGCCAATATCAGTTACGCATGCAGCAGCATGACATGACATATCATACATAACATGAATGACATATCATACATAACGTCAATGACATGACATATTTATCATGGCATGTATGTCGTGACATAAAGGATATGAATTATATGATGCCCTCGTGGTAGTTTCTTGAACTCAGCGTATATAGCAGGATATAAATATAAATGCTTGCATGACCTGAGAGGTATGGCATCAGGGGACATAAATGTCATGGCATGAATGAAAAGATATACAAGCGCATGTCATGTTATTACATCAATGACATCACATGCTTGTCGTGGCATGTATTTCATGACATTAATGGTATGAATGACATGAGGCTGACCTAGTCGTTTCTTTAACTCGATGTATATCTTGATATCTATGGTATCACATGCGTGCATAACCTGGCATAAATGACATCACATAAATGTCATCACATAATGCGCATGCTTGGTATTACATAAATGCCATGAATTGCATGGCATGACATTAATGACAAGACGCCCATGAACACGTCATTCCATGTCATTGTTGTCAAGTCATATGAACGCATGCATCACTACACATATCCTGATACAAATCCAGTTAGAGAGATGACCACGACGATCACCTCATGTCATTTATGTCGTTCCTGACAATCATGTCATGGCATGCATGTCAGTCATGTGATGCATATCATGTAATTTTGGTCATCTCATGGATATCTTTGTATTTAACTTGTTGGAAAATAGAACTGACATTAATGGCAACCATGTTTTGACATGATTGAGAGCTCATGCATGTAACGATATAAATTTCATAAATGAGATCAGTATAATATATGGAATTACATGACATGCATTTCTGTAACTGGATATATTCTGGATATGACTGTCATAACATGCATATGTGTCATTAATGACATGTCATGTCATGAATGCCATAAAATGTTTGAAATAAACGCCATGGTATGTGTGTCAAGTCATGACATGATTCGCATGAATGACCATGCATGACAAACATTAAATAAATTTATGACACGTAGGCATGCACTGCGTGGCATTGCCGTGACATGAACTCATGCAGACCCAGTGGACCAAGTTGCCAAGTAACTTGGGCTGATGGCTATATGTTCCTGTTCGTGATGCCGGGATGGTCATTGCATGGTCATTCCGGCTTCGTGAAATCCGGCTCTCACCTCTGATTGTCGCTTGCCATCTGCGCTGCAGCCAGGTGGCACACGCAAGAAGCTCCGGGCATCTTAGCAGCAGAACACCTGATGGTGGTTGCATTCGTTCAGAGAGCGATTGAAAAGAGAATTGCCCACGAGCATTGTTTTACGAGTGCCGCACAGCAACGCGCGGCCTCCTCTCTCCTCCAAAAACTTGTACCGGACCTTCACGGCGCTTCTTACCGTAACCAGGCATCTTAATCGAATATCGAGGAATTCTCTTTCCTGGTGCGCATACTGTCCGAGTACAACAACGTTGTATTGATTTCCGCTGTGGCGGCGTCCTCAAGGCTCGGCCAAGGCAAGCAGCTGCACGACTCCACTCGTACGAATGGCCATAAAAGGACACGAGCTTCAGGACGTGCTGCAGTATCGTCGTCAAGCCACCCGCTTGTGTCCACCACGTGGTATATACCACGCGCAGCCGTCAGTGAGCATTTAGTTTCTGCTTTCCTTGCCCACCCCGCACAGCCATGCCATTTGTTCACATGAATTCAATTATTTGTAGAAAACATGCAGTCGTAGTTACCGTACTAGTCTCGCTGCTGTCGTCACATTCATACACTCTGGCGCTAATTTTCATTGATTGTACTAGTGTCAGAAACACAAATACTGGATTTACAGAAATACATTCATCCACCTGGTAAAGCTTTGTGGAACTCCAAACAATCCTGAATATGCAGCTGCCTGCAAAATGCTTCGCATAGCGTCGTTTCGCACAGTCCGTGGGATCTGCCCATTTTTTTTGTTGTAGCTACCCTGAAAGGTGCAGATATTGTTTCTGTCGCACTGGTGTTATTAGTCGTTATAATGATATTCTGCCATTTGACTATTAACGCCACGTCATTCGTGTGGAACCGATTACTTACATGTCATCTTTGCCATACTATTCGTACCGAGCAAGTTTGAGGGAGTGACAACAACGAGCCTTTGTGTAGCGGAATGTGCATGGAGAGGTGATAATAGAACATTGCTACATAATGCAATATTCCATGCAGGAGGATCCTCATGGTTAGCTTTATCAAACTGTTAGCTATTAAGCAGTTTTCCTGGTTTCGGCACCACTTACAATTGGGCATTGTCAGTGCGCGCTTCATCTGGAAATGAACTGACGGCTTTCCAACGAGCAGCAGAGGCTTAGGCTGCTGCCAGGCTCCCCTCCTGTATGCACTACGCTGCGGCTTGGGATACAATATCAAGAGAATGCCTTGAGTTAGCGGGCGTTGCTTTCTTTATTTTTATTTTTGTTTTATTTTAATTTTATTTTGGACAGATGAACACCGATGTTTAAAAAGAAATTGCAGTTTCATCCGAAAAAGCGAAGCACCGATTGCGATAGCAAATTAGTAGATAGCTATACGAAGTAACGATAGTATTTTAATCGGCCGTGTAAACCTGTAAACGTTCGCTTACCAATTGGATTAACAATGATATAATGCGTAAGCGTATCTGAACGAGAACGTAGAAAGAAACAGACACGTCCTCGTTCAGTGGCGCTTACGCATTCTATCATGGATTCAAACCAACTAGCTCGCCAGCGTGTTTTAACTAAATTAACAAACATGGTTACACACGTGCACAGGTAAACATGGACACATCTCGCTCGAAGAGCGCGGAAACTCGCTGTCAAAATGGTGTCAAATGTTGAAGAATCGGGGCAGCAGCTGCGATCAGATTGACCTTGGCGCATCTCTCGCTTGAACGCGAACGAAACGTCGACAGCACAGCGCATACGAAGCTACCAGCACTACGCACGCTCTGCAAACATCGCAGATCGCTTTGAAGATGAGGCTCGCGCGGGCGCGCACTTTGGCCACGTCACAGATCGCTTTCCGCGGCTGCGCCGTAAACAGCATACACTGGAATGCCCCCCCCCTACACTCTTCCCTCGTCTGACACCCATGCCTCGCGCGCGACAAGAAAGGACGCGCTTCCAGCCCGCCTTCCTTGCTCGCACAGGCGAGATGGAGCGGCGTTTGCCGGATCAACCTAGCGCGTTTTCACTCACACGTTTCACTCACACACGTTTTCGCTCGGACGATTTTATCGCGCTTTGAAGTTATACGGAACCTCACGGCGACGGCGATGGCATAAATGCGCTTGGAGTGTTCGTATAGTTGGTATCGCAATAAAAATATAAGAAGAGATTGGCAGGTGTCTTCTTTGCGTCACTGATCATTTCTTCAACCTTGTGCAATCTAACCAAATCAGTTCTCTGGAGGGTCGCCAGGTGGAGGCGTACTCGCGAGAAACAAACTGCCTTGAGAGGTGTTGGTTTCTTGAAAGAAAGCTTCACGGGTGTATTTTTTTTTCAAGATTCCCGCGTAGGTTCCCAGAGTAACTTGTTGCTAAATTTGGAGAAGTGTTACCTTTTCCTTTTTATTAATTTACGTCCCTCAACAATGCACATTTCCTAAGCACTCATGGTTAAACAACTTTGCTGTGCCAAATTTCTGCTATTTCCGGTGAAACATGGTCACCGGAAAAAGAAAAACAAGTACGCGTGCCTGTATATTCAAGCGCGCGCTACCGACTGCTAGCCTCTTGGTTAGCTCATTTGGTAGATCAACTCTACCAGAAAGGTGATCCTACCGTGTTCTATCTCTGGACCTGGATGAATTCTTCAATTGAGAAGCTTTATGTTGAAGAACCTGTATAAGTTTCCTTCGTAGCTTACTGTTAGAGTCAAATGGGCATGAAGGTCAGTTTTCAAACGCCAACTAAGCAGCAGCAAGTCTCTTTTTTTCCTCAAAGCATCTTAACCCGTGCAATCCGACACCGCAGCCTCCTGATGTCCCCTTGAAGACAGCTTCTCTTTGACGACATGTTTAATTTCTGTAATGCTAACGGCAAATAGCAGTTGAGTGGCTTCACACAAAAATGCTCTTATATCTGTCAACCTGTGCGATTTAAAATTTGTAAATATCCAGCAAGTGTGGGAGTATGGAAAGGGGGGTAATATGGCACGTGTTCTTAAGAACTTTGGCCAGAACCCAAACATCTTCTGATCATACGCACCCGCTTAAGACGCATCACACAAGCGGCAGCAAATTGGCACAGAGATTGCCAAGAGGCACATTCGCCTGCTTCAGAAACTATATTGAATATACTTGCTCAAAGCAACTATCTCACCAGTACATATGGCGTCTTGCACAGCCTCAAGAAGGTGATGCAAGTATCACATATTTTTTTTCTTGCACGCTTCTTTTTTTTATAATTTTGCGTTAGCCCGTTCATCAACACCTCTAAAGTTTTTTTTTTTTTAGCGAACAGAATTTATTTTCAGTGAAATATGGCGCCACATACGTGAAACTGTTGCAGGAGTCTAAATTTACGAATAAGAAATTACGGAAAATTTGGGAGAGTTGGCAGGTATGTATTCCAAAGCATATCAGGCGAGAAACATATAGACGTTCAATCACGAAGCGGAGTAGGTGTGTCAATCAAGAACTTTGGCAATCCTACATTAAAGGCAAGATCACGCTTATGTCATGCAAATAACACACAGCTGTTTGCTTTGTACAGCTCCCGGCACAATTTTCTAGAGCATGCCAGCCTAAACTAAGCTCATGTTGGTCTTACTTTTGATGGCAGACTAGAGCTAGTCGCGCTTCGCTCGATGGAGCAATAACGGCAGCTGTAATAAAGGTACGTGCCTTTTAATAATAATAGCTTGAATACCTAAAAATACAGGGTGTCGCACATAACTTGAGCCAAGAAATCTAAAAATGAAAGGCACGCCGGAAGCGAATTGAACCGAACGCATACTTGCATTGTTCGTACGCTAACCGAATCTATGTTTACACGGATGGTTCCGTCTCGGAAAATTCGACGGGCGCCATTGTTCTACCATCTCAATCGGTCGTCATCAAGTTTAAGACTTCACACGTAACGACATCTACCGGTTCCGAACTGGCCGCTCTTCATGCTGCTGTCGAATATATTGAAAAAGAACCGCACAACCAATGGGCAATATTTTGTGATTCCAAAGCAGCCCTACAGAGCTTGCAAAGTTTACGACGTGGCAATTATGAACAGCTGGTGTCACAAATCAACGAAAGCTGCCATAGCGCTTCTAAACGAGGACATGATGTCATATTTCAGCGGCTGCCGGGTCATTGTGACGCCGTTGGTAATCACCTCGCCGATGACGCGGGCCGACGTGGCCAGGCTGGTGCATCGACACTCCTTATATCTTTATCGAGAGTCGACGCTGCAAGAGAGCTTCGCAGTCTCGCTCGTACCAATAAGTTACTGGCATACACCACAGAACTCTATGTGTCGTTTATACAGCCACGACCCATCACTGAAACTTAAATTACCAGCGAACTTTTCATGACCTAACGCAACACTGCTGTGTCTGCTGTGGGTAGGAGTAGCATTCACCAACTCCTACTGCTATCGTATCGGAATGGCGGATTTACCCATGTGCGCTAAGTGCAAGTGTGAAGAGGTCATCAGTCATCTTGTGTGCCACTGTTCTCGCTTCTATAATCATCGCCAGACTCTCCAGTGTGCCTTGAATAGACTGGATGACAGGCCATTTACGGAAGCGAAGATCTTGGGAGCCTGGCCTCACAGTTCATTAGCCCAGAAAGCAGTTCGAGCATTTTTTCACTACCTGAAGGCAACAGACTTCAGTGCCCGACTATATACATCCTACACCTAAGTTTTCTCTCTCTCTTTCACTCCCCATTCCCCTTCCCACGTGTAGGGTAGCAAACTGGACTCAGCCTGGTTAACCTCCCTGCCTTTCCTTCTTCCCTTCTCTCTCTCTATCTCTCGTATACTATTGGCAATATCCTATAGTAACTCAGACATTTTTTTGTTTCGCCATAACTCATTAATTAGGTTAATGACCAAACTTCTTAATTACTGGCTGAGGACCCCAAGTATGATGCGCAGATTTGTAGAAAACCTTCAGAAACCACCGATCGAGGGGTTTTCCTTACGATACATCTCACGTAGTCCTTTTGTCCGGGTCACAAAGAAAGCCCACGGAAATATGAAAAAAGCCACGTGACCGAGCTTGCGTTGTGGTACCGTGCTGCTCTCAAGTGTGCGTTCGGTGAACAATGTCGGCGCCCGTCGGATGACGGCGAAAATGCATGCTGCTGGCCGAGCGCTACCGATGAGATAAAGAACGCCCTGCTGCTTCCTCGTCACCAGTCACGATGCAGCCGACCTTGTTCACTGAATGCACTCTTGAGAGCAGCACAATACCACTGCACAAAGGCTCCGTCACGTGGCTTTTTTCATATTTCGCGGGCCGTCCTTGCAACACGGAAAAGGGGATTACGTTAGACGTATCGTACAGAAAACAACTCGATCAGTGGTTTCTGAAGGTGTTCTACAAATCTAAGTATCATACTTGGGGTGCTCAGCCAATAATTGAAAAGTTGGGTAATTCAACTTAATTATATGTGAGTTCTGGGAAAAACGAAAAATTGTGTGAGTTACTATAGACTATTGTGAATAGTATGCGTTCGGTTCAATTCGCTTTCGACGCGCCTTTCATTTCTAAATTCTCGGCTCAAGTTACGTGGGACATTCTGTATACTTTTTTCCTGCCAAATGAAAGAGAGTACAGATATTAAACTACACGTTTCCGGCATAAACTAAGCTTTTGTTTGTCTTAAATTTTCCTCTAGAACCGCACGCCACCGTTATAGTTGCGCTGCCCTCTGCATGGCGAAGACAGCCATTGTATAGTGAAAAGGTACCGCGCGAGACGATTAAGCGCACCTGCGCTTTGCATCTCGGCCACAGCGGATTCCCGCCTCCATGGCGTAATGTTTTCTCGTCGATCAAAGGGAGCAGTGAAAGCCAATTGCGTAATGAGAAACACGAATAGAGGCGACCTTGCCGGTCTGGCAACGCATGCTCAATGAAAGTTGCCTCGAACCAGCAGCCTGAACGGCATACTCGGCACAATCGCATTTCAGACCGCACAGCTCTTCTAGCTCAGGCCAAATGCCCTGGATGCTGCACGGTGTTGATTTACGCTGCAAACAATATCGTGAGGCAAACGTGTCAATATGAATTTTATCTCGGTAAGAAGTTCATATATCCTTCATTAGTAAAACACAATGGCATTTCTTGCGCACTGATTCGCCAGCTGCGTGCGACGGCGTTGCTTCGTGTCGCCGGAAGCCGCGCTTCATCGCATTGCCAGCTCCGTCTGTGCTCAAGGCGTCCATTCGGCTGCCATATAATGCATGTGCATGAGCTGGCTGCAACGTTTGAAATTGGATATCGGGGAAAAAAAAGTAAGAATGATAAAGTGAAGTGTGGTGAGGGCGAACAGTATCGCGCGCAAAAATGTGCACTCTTCGCCGTACTTGCAGAAACTGGAAACGACCGTATAGCCGGCTCACTCAGCTCGCGAGAGTTCATGCATACGAACGCAAACTTGTAGTGCAGCTGGTGTCGTTTTGCATCAACGTTTCGCGCTCCGCCTTTGTTGCGTTTCGTCATAATTTTTCCTCTGTTCTTGTTATCCCTCTTTGCGTCCCCATTTTCGCTGCGTTCCCCTAGAGTGTCATTCCGCGAGGGAAAAACTAAGGGATGCCGAGGGACCATTTCTGAAGCGAAGCAGCTCTCGCTGTGAGGGAGGGAGGTCATTTCTCAGCGCTGTTTCCGAAACAAACGCGATATCGAATTCCTTTTGTCTTCGGAAAAAAAACTGCAACTTGGGGAGGCGAAAGCGAATCCGTTTTGCTATATTACGCCGCCATTCAAGTCGCGGTTTTGTTTACTACTTTGCTGCGACCGCGCAGGCGTTCGTGAAGCTTTCAAACAGACTTGTTGTCCAAGAGGAAAAAAAGAAGAAATAGAAAAAGGAAAACTCTGGCAGGCGCATTTATGTGCACTTGCAGGTGAACGGTATGAGAGAGTGCTGCTTGAAAATATAGAAAAAGAACACTGAAAAGAAAACAGGGCCATGCTGAGCTGGCATCAAAGCAGTTTCGAGAGAGGAAAAAAAAACATGGTAGGGAATACACGGCGAGGCGCGCGTTCGATGGTTGGTGCGGCATATAACGGCGTCGTGTACGGCAAACATGCGGGAGGATACAACAAAAAGTGGAGAATGGAAATTTCTTTCGCTAATGGTCCTTCGAATGTTTTGAAGGCTGTTTTGCGTTGCTGCGCCACGCTGACTTAGAACGCGCACTATATACGTTTCTGCCGCTCTCGCTTCTTCTGCCGGGCCGAAATGACACTTCCCGCAGCGTTACGGATAAATGAAAGACCGTAACGCAAGGTGAAACTAAGGCGCGCACGATGTCTCTGATACTGGAAACACGAAGTGACAATGCCAGAGAAGGAACACGTGACGTATAGGCATTCGAATATCTCGTATTATCAACACCATATGGCAATGCTATATACAGTCCTTCGTTCTCTTTTTTTGTCATTCTTCTTTTCGGTGAAAAACAACGTTGTACTATGCTTGAAAATTGTCGAGAAGAAACAGGAGAACCATGCGGCAGGTACTTTCCTATTCACATGTGTTATGCGAAAACTTGATATTTCTGGAAGTGGGGGGGGGGGGGTGCTACCAATGACAGGCGTCACTCGCTAGGTAGCGGGTTCCTTGCTTGGTTGTCTGCTCGCTCAGTTTAACGTAGCACGAAAATGTTATTTGCTTACGATTGCACTCGTTCTAAGCCCAATAAAACATCTGAGAAGCAAGTTCGGGCAATAGACCGAAAACATAATAGCGCCAGGCAGAATAATGGACACCACAATAGAGATAAAACAATAGAGAAAATAATTTTACGGGATAAAACAACAGCCTAGCTATCGATTATTTTACAAGTTGCGGCGCAGTAGCGCTGTTTCGCCTCATAACGCGCACGATTTACTTTTATCCACCAGACATGGTCCCATTATCTCCGAGGCTATTACGTCCAATTCACTTGGTTGTATAAAGCTAAGCAAGCCTTCCGTACTACCCAAGCGGCCTTCGCTTCCCTACTGCTCTCGGGTCTGAAAATCAACAAGGCTTGCGACGCCCTAACGATCGGGCTTAGAAAGTAGGTAAAGAGGATTGCGAAGCGACAAAACGTACCGATCCGACGCGGCGCCGGCAAGCAATAGCGCTGACACAAGCGACGCTGCGTTAAGCCTGCTGCTGTTGCTATAGGAGCCAGAAGTTAGCTAAGGCACCGCAAGGAGGAAGAGGTTAATGAAAGAGAAAGAAAACAAAATAAAGAATTCGGGGTAAGAACAGAAGAGCGAGAAGTTAGTATTAGGGCCTGAAGTTGGTCGGCTGCTTGTGTATACTGGACGGCAGTGCTCTTTTGTTCCAAAAAGCCGCAAGGAGATATCGCTACACAAGCGATCTGCTTGCTCCACTCTCACGTTGGTTCGCCCCCACGAGACGGTCATCTACTAGGAGCGCAGCGTGGCCGTGTCCCCTCACAGAAAACTACGAAAATAAAGCGATATAAGGCGTCGAGGAAAGAGTGGTCGGACTATTGGTGTTGCGCTCGGCGATGTCTTAAACCGCCGTAGGAGCCTCGTTATTGTCCTTGGACTTAGGCTTTTATCTTATTTTCCGTAGTGGGCTAAGTGCCTTTACTCCAGTCCACCGCCCAAGCCTCCTCAAAACCTTCTCCCATCCTGCTTCTACTCCTCGCCAACGATTTTTTGTCTACAAAGTGAGGTCGTGCGGCACGGTAGATCTCCGCGTTCGGTAGAAGCTGGCTCCTATAAAATTTAATCCTCCCGGGGATATCTCCCGCGAACGCTTTATCTTCTCGTTTCTTTCTCTCCATTCCATCCAACGCCGCAGCTTGTTCTCGATTTGTCCCTTACTTCCTCCAAGTTACTTCATTTTTCTTCCACCGTGCGCGCTCGCCTCCACTCTTTTGTGCTGATCTCGTATTTTGCGGCTCATCTAGACCGGTCCTTGAAAAGGCCTCTTAAGGAGGTGGTCTTGTCATTGGAGAGCGCTAGGAAAAAGAAATATGGCGGTCTTTGTGGATCCTAACCGTTTTGCTTCATTTCCTATCCACGTTGCGGCAAAAGACAGAAAACGCTATCGAGTAGATCGGTCGCTCGGAACTCCGGGCTTCCCAGCAACTCACCGAGGTAATAGGCCCAACACAGAGCTCTGGTAGGCGCATGACAATTTGTTTATAGCAAAAAGCAAGAAAGAAATGTACATGTAGAAGGGTCGTTTAGTGGTAAACCGGAAAGGTTGCACTGAGCATTACTCGTATGACCGACGTCATCGTGTGTTGCTTACGCAACTTTCAACTGTCCTGAGATGGAGACAATACACGTGACAGGAACAAAATGAAAACGAGAAGTTAGTTGGAGTGGACAATGAAATGAAGCTTTCGAGCATGTCTTGTCTGGTTAGGCTGAGTCGCTGCCAAAGGCGTAAGAAAGGAGACGCCGACCTCACAACAGCGTCACAAGGACAGACGTTTCGAAACATGTCGTTTAGTCTTCTGTAAGTCTTACAAATGCCTATTTCTATAAAGCTTCCTCTCTCTCTCACTCTCTATCCCTTTCTTTTTTCTAGTGCAGAACAAGTTGGAAGCTCATGTCTAGTATTTCGCCCACATACGCTGGCAATGACTTCTAAGTGTTTCGAGATTCTTACTTGGGCAGTGACACGAATACTTGCCAGCGAATTGTCGTCAGGTAATAATAAGTTACAATGAAGTGAAAGTCGTGCAATATTAGCTCGCTTGCTTTAGCTTTATAGTTTTTATTAATGTTGTGAGCAGATATATCGAAAAAATTTTCGTGGCACGCATCACGGTGCCGCCTCTTCAGGGGGATTACTTGAGGCAGTGGACATATACTTCAGCTGAACGATGTCATTATCAGCTTGAGAAACGAAGCTACTAATTATCTTTTGGTATTATTCATGTTAGGGTGCATGGTGGTGCAAATTCGGAATGGAAACTGGGAGGGCATGAAGTCTCCACATTAGCAGCAAAACAATTAGCGTTACATCACCTATTTGTCAAGTACCAGGAATATATTCACCTCTACATGGACGGTTCCGTAATCAAAGAAAGTGCGACTGCAGGTTATGTTATACCATCCTTAGAGGTAGAGTACCCTTGTCGACTACGACGCACGTCGTCACCAACAATAGCGGAATTAGTGGCAATTCCCTAAGTAACTCATTTTATCAAAAGATATGAGACACCAACAAAGTGGGTAATTTGCACGGAATCTTTATCGGCTTTAGCCTGTCTTGAAAATATTCATGACAGCCAACCACTCGCACGAATAATAGGCACAGTATTGAACCGTTTAACTCAGGCTAATTAAACATGAAGTGATATTACAGTGGGTCCTGGGCCATGCTAGTATAGCAAACAACGAACTTGTGGACTCATTGGCAAAATCGGCTCATAAAAATGCAGTAATTCAACTCATCCCTTTGTCACCAATGGACACAAAACGGATATTGAGAGTACTAAATAAAGACTTGTGTATGTCAACATGGTTTAATGTAAAGGATCAATTCTTTACGAAGTGGATCCTCAACTCAAATAGCAGCTGGATGTACAACTTTCTAAAATTACCGAGTCTTTAATTCATCGACTGTGCCTTGGGACTGCATACACCAAACATTTACTATATCGCACCAAACGGGCTCCTTCCCCGGCTTGCTCATGTTGCGACAACGATGAGGATCTTCGCCATTTACTCCTCGAATGCCCCATGTACGAGATACAAAGACGGCAGCTAGAACAAGAGCTACACTCCACTGATCCTCACCGGCCTTTCTCACTCGCAAAATTGCTGGGCCCATGGCCATCGAAAATGGCACAGCGAAACGCATTGAACGCACTTGAGCACTTTTATGAAGAAACAGGCATCCTTTACAAGTACTAGGTATTGCACTGAATAATCACACGATATTACTATAACGTTCTTCTATTATTTGTAATTATTAGTGCTTGTATATTACGTGTTATACATTTTTTTCTGTGTGTGAATTATTTTAACACTGTGCAGTTCCTCATCTGTTGATATGCTCATCGAAGTCTACGTCATGGCCGTTTGTGTGTGTTTGAGACTTTGTTTACGAACTCATTGTGGTGCAGCTTGCATTTGATTTTCATATTATGTTCATGGGCGTATATAGGACTGTGCTGTGGATTTCTGATCGTATCAAGCGATTTATTTTCATTTTCCTACATAAATGTTACATTGTTGTTTCCACTATGAGAAATGGAGAAGCCGTCACCATTATAAGGTGATTACGTCTCTTTAATTTATTTTCATTTCAATAAAAAAAGAGTCTCCCTTCAGTATAGGGGGGGGGGGCTCTTATAGGGTGGCAACAACTCTAGCACGCATGCTCAAGCTCACTCACACACGCGTATATATATATATATATATATATATATATATATATATATCATGACATAAGAAGCCAACAGACAAAGTCGCCAAGGACGACACAGGGGAAAGTACTTGTGCTTACTATTATATTAAGGAGATGATAAATTAATGGAAATGAAAGTGGATGCAAAAACAACTTGCCGCGGGTGGGGAACGATCCGACGTCTTCGCATTACGCGTGCGATGCTCTACCAATTGAGCTATTGCGGCGCCGTGCTCCCATGCACTTTCGGTGGTATCTTTAGGTGTTACTCCTCGAACTAACCCTGGGAGTGTTAGCCAGCCCCACCACCCACGAACCTTGGCGACGGATGTGGAACATCCTTTCTGCCGCATGCGTCACGAGTACGGGATCTTTTTGGGTGAAGGCAACTGGTCAATATACTCACGCGTGCTACCTGAAGGTATCAATGTGGCCGCATTCGAGACCCTCGTTATGTAATGAACGAGAAGAAAGGGAGTTAACCGAGGGGCCCGATATTTATTTATCATAGCATAAGAAGCCAACAAAATATGTCGCCAAGGTCAACACAGGGGAAATTACTTGTACTTACTCATGGAATAAAAGAAATGATAAATTAATGGAAGGCACAGCGGATAAAAAAACAACATGCCACGGGTGGGGAAGGATCCGACGTATCTTGGGAAGGATCCCAAGATACGAAAACACGCACGCACAAGCAAGACTATACGTAAGACTTTCTCTAAGTGATACATTGAATGCCCACAAAAGTGACACACTTCTTTACACCTTGTCGTTTCAGTTTAATATTAACAAATGTAGCTTCATCAAAACATACCGACGTACAAAATCGGTTTGTTTAAAAGCTGCTACCAGGACACTTGAGCATACTGTAGCAATTTTTCATGCATATAAAGGCAACGAAATATCCCGCAAATTCGGCCGGTGACCAGCGGTTATCGATAGCACGTGCGCACAAAGCTCCACGCGGGCAACAGCGGAGACGCGCGCATAGCTTTACGACAGGCGAATCAGTCAATGAACAGAAAACCCACTTTGCCTCGCTACATGCCTCGCCTAGCATGGGCCGCTACAGGAGACGCAGATCTGTCTGCTAGTAACCACTTCTCGCGCCATCTATGATTTCACTCTCAATGCAGCTGACTCGCCATGACGCATTTTTGCAATTGCTAGTAGCAAGGCTAGTACGTACAGCGGGGCGTGGCGTTTCTCGCAGCGCTCGACCTTTCTGCGCAGGCGCGAGTAAGAGCGGATGCGAGAGACAAAATCTGGGGGTACTTGCTCTTCGAATATGTGACTCTGCCTAGGCACTACGGAGGAGGTTTCTTAGCGCGTGTTGTATGCGTTTGTCCCATAGACATGCCGGAATTGCTGAGTGCAGTCGAGTTTGTTTAGGTTCCACCACTGGCTGCCCGCGTGGGGAGGCAGTGGGCACGAACGCCCCATTTGGTGATCGCTGTGTCTGAAGGGGCAAGGTTCTCACTTGTGTTGTATAAGTCGCGGGTGGTTTTTTTCGTCGCGACGCTAGATTGCATTTTTTACGAGCACTGCTCCAAGAGGGCACATGTAACCGGCAAACGGAGGCCGCAGGAGAGCACCTGAGGTTTAATAAAGAAGGCGGCACAGGATCTCCAGGGCACCCAAAGGGTAGCGGGGGAATCAAAGCTGGAAGCAGGGCGGCCCCAACCCACGGACCAGTCCGGGTTCTAGCTTTGGTGTCCCGTCGCCGCTTTGGTGCCCTCGAGACGCCGCCTATATGCGAAATAATGACACGTTGTTTCAATTAGTAAAAAAAACACGATTGAATAAATATATTTACGTCCAGCCGCCAACTTGCGACGCTAAGTCCAGCACTACCGTGCCCCGCGACTTCTACCGGCACGCCTAGGGACAAACGCATACAGCACGCGCTAAGAAAGTCCTCCGTAGTGCCTAGGCAGAGTCGTATATTAAAGGAGCAAAAGTCCCCCCATTTCCTCTCTCGTACCCGCACTTACTCGCGCATGCGCGCAAACGTCCGGCGTCTCCGCAAGTTCCACGCCCCACTGTACCTACTAACAAATGTAAATACGCCCGCCAGGAGATAGGTCGGAATGCCTTATCAGGAGAGTCGGCACTCCTCTTTACCTTCCTCCGTAGTCGTGACTATAAGTCATGAATAATAAATGTGGCACTTAAGTAGCGTGTTAAGCGAGTTATCTGGCGCGGTTAATGAGCAACTTGGCACTCGCCATGTTTCTCCACTAACATATTGTGCAGGTAGACAGATGATTCAGAAAGTGAAGTGCGGCAGTGTATCCAAGGTCGATCAAAATAGGTCGCGAAGCTTCGGGTGAAAAGTGGTTCAGAACAAACTGTCACCGACATCAGCAAGAGTGCTTATGGGAGCAACGATTGAAGTGCAGCTGTATGAGGAGGGAACCAACGTTGTGAAAGAAAAATGCCTTTTTCATTAAAACGAGCAGTTTGATTCCTTCAACGAAAATACATCGCCTAGTCAATTTTATATACGCGTGGCGAGAAAGGAAAACTCTATTTTACTTTATGACTATCGATAAATATCTCTTTTTAGCGCCCACCATTAGAGGGCCCATAACGCTGCTATCACATGCAATGCAAAGCAGCTCTCGAAGTGTGCAGGATGATGATGACGATGAAAAACTTTTTTTATCTCTCTTTAAAGGGAATTGTGCAGGAAGGCGCGCTCGTAAAGTTCACCTTTCACAACACACTCTACGCACACGTTGTGTTGTTTTGCTTGTCGATGCTTGTCTGAATTTGGTGATGCGAGTGATTTCATTGTTTCTTAACCTGGTCAGCCAAAAGTTGTGAGTCCCGACAGCCAGATGATTGTTTACTTTAGCTGTTCTCCTGCGCGCGCGCTGGCTGACGGGCTTGGCGTCAGGCAATGGAACCAGCCCGTTACACCCAAAGCTTTTGCCGACTTTCACGAAAGTATGTTCTGTGCAGGGGTGCAAATTCGACACCCGTCTGGCTGACCTTCTGCTGCATCACTTAAGCTCGAAACACCCAACAAGTAGAATTGCGGGACACTTGAATATGCAGTTCAAATGGTAGCCCACCAAAACAAATTTCGCGCCTTTGAGAACGAAATGACGTTAGTTTTGTTTATGAAGGATGTGGCGTCACATTGTTTTTATTCCGCCGTATCTCTCAAATTTTCATACTGTTGTCTCCACGTTTTGATTCGTAATAAATCTGGGGCTGAATTTACAAAGATTCTCGTTGGTACGCGTTCTTGTACATTGGCCAATCGCCTTCGCTAATACCTATAGCCAGCATCAACATTGGCTGAAATTTCCTTTTAAGAACAATTCTCACGTAAGAGCTTTACGTGACTACTGGCCCTTGTGCGAAACTTATCATGATATATCTCGCTGGGGGAGAAAATCCTGAAAAGGCAAAGGCGAGTTACTAATGGGTTCCAAGATAAGAAAGCGTTCAGTCCGGTTTCGCTTATATCAAACATCGCTAATTAATAACAAACAAGCCACACTGTCTTCAATTTCTTTTGACTTGTTCACTATACCCGCGGTGGTTGCTTATAGGCTATGGTGTGGGGCTGCTAAACACGGAGGTTTCGGGATCGAATCATGGCCACGACGGCCTCATTCTTATAGGGGGGAAATACGAAAACATTCGTGGTATTTAGATTTAGGTACACGTTAAAAACCCCAGGGGGTCAAAATTTTCGGAGTCCCCCACTGTGACGTGCATCATAATTTGATCGTGGGTTTGCCACTTAAAACACCATAACTTATTTTAACTTGTTAATTAGTGCTATTGTTACTGTTAGAATTCCACACAGCACTGGCATATTCCAAAACGAACCATACGTCGGTTGCGTATAACACATTCTTTCACACCGAGTTGCATTTTAGAAGTTATAGGTTCCGAGGCTGCGTAATTTACACCTGTTTAATTAAACGTCTTCAAGATAGGTATCGGCTGAAATGTCGAGCTAACTTGCAAATAATTCCCGTCAGAACTGGTTACTGTGGAGAACTGTTAATGCGCCATGCGATTTTAAATCCAGCAGCAGCACTCACGAAAGGCACTTGTAAGGTTGCGAAACAGATGACTATTCGCCCTCTAGCGATCGTAGGACAGGCTAGTCGTGGGCACGGCTTTTGCATTGCTCTCGGCAAGGAATTCAGTGCTAGAACGTTTTTGATGTGCGTCTCAGCCATTAATTAGCTGGAGCATGATCGCTACACTGCGTCATTTCTTTCTACTATTTTAAGCTATACGCAGATCCTTTTCGGCTCCCAGTCGCTGCTGTGGCATGATGACTGAGCTGAAAGAAAGAAGGCGCTACTTTGCTGAGATTACTCTGCGCTTAGAAAAACCCACCAGTATAAACTCGTTCATATTCTGTTTTTTTTTAATAATAGATAAAGTGGCTGTATTTGTGCAATCGCTCCCTATTGAAGCGAATAACTGATTTCATCAAAATGAAATTACAGGGAGGCTAGTAGCCAAACCAAAAACATAGCCGAATGAATTGTTGTCATTTTGTTTTGGTTCTTTTGATTATTGACGCCTTTTTTTTTCTTATTTGTTAGATTCTGCTTAAGTTATTCACAACGCTCTTGGCCTTAAGCTGCAATAGAAGGAAACGCGAATAAAAGATTGGCTTGTGGAAATGTACCAGCCCGTATAATGACTCGAAGGGCTTCATTGGAAATCGTTTGCGCTCCTGCTACAATTCTTTATTCCAGTGTTATCTGACTACGCCCGTTTGTTGAAGTAAGTCTCGAAAGGGAAGGGCCTTTCTTGAATGCTCTCATACTGTGCCTCTAACGATGGCGAGCTCCCTATACGGCCCCATGCGGTCCTGACAGCGAATAATTCTTGCTCAAGGAAAGCCGTGGTTCGCTTCTGTCGTATTTAACTTAAGCCGTGTCCCCTATAATGACGAAAACATTCCCGTCGTTTCATTATCTTGAACATAAAGCTCCCTTACTTAGCGTGCTCTCCGATTTTAATAATGATTCTTCTGGGACCGCAACCTCCTGCCCCAAGACGTCGTGTAGAGTGGTGGCCTTCGTTGGGAATAGCAATGAAGCCCTCACTGAGACGCATCGGTTCACTGAGGGACCATTAGCTACCTGCGCGTCAGCCGAAGGCAATTTCACGGAACGTTTAAAAGGCGTACGTATCGCTCAGTCGGAGCCCGATGTTCACTAAGTCGACCCGAATAGTGGCCATGCGCAATGCCCAAGTAATGCGAAGCGATCTTATAACTCATACTGAAATAAAAGAAGGAAAGGAAAAAAAATCATTTGTTTCAGAATAGCAGGATGAGATAAGCTGTATGTTTACCGAATAAATATTGAGAAGGCGCACTCCTTACACGTCCGCTAGCAATACATATCATGACACGTGGGTTTCAATTGTTAAAGGAGAATGTATGTCTCGCTCGTGATAATTTACACATTTGAAGTACAGCTAAAATGAACGAAACACTGTTATGCGTGCGGCGTCGACCGTTATTAGCGCGGCCGCGCTTGAAAAGGCCCAAGAAATACCTGGGGTCAAAGAATACAAATACCTTGGCGTATGAGTAAACTAAGGCAATAGATATAGGGAAACACAGGGGGTAACAATAACAGCACAATAATAGCATCGGGGAAGAGAAATGCCGCCACACACCAAGATGCCGACTTAAATCAACCCTAATGGCATTAAACTGCAGACTTTTCCGTTTGAAGAGACTTTTGGGTCCTTGGCCAACAACGTCCTTGCAGAAATTCACTTTAAAAGCACCAAAGACTTTCGTTGAAGACAGGGGCATTGTTGGCCGTTATCAACGCTTTTATTGTTCCTTTCATTTCAATGTCGCTGTATATACGTATGTGTTTACGTCTTATGTTACGTTGACTGTTCTGTTGTGACTATATGTGAGAATGCATTTACGCAATGTATGTATACCACCCGCTGACTAGAGACTGTGTTATTAGGCGACAGTATCATTTGGATTTTTTAGACGTTCTTCTACATAACTGTGGAGACATTTAACTTGTATATTGTATGTACCACGTGTTCCTTACGTCGTAGTGTTACTGTGAAAACGTTGCGTGACAAGGCCTGGTGCTTGCGTGAGAAGGTTATTTGATTTGTAATCTTGACGCCTGTATGTTGTTAGAACCATTCAAGCGCGCCTTAAATTTAAGGCGCCGTAATCGGCGCCTTAAATTGTGCGTCAACATCTCCCTATATTATATAAATTAAAAAATTCAGCCATAATGATACACATAGCGCTATGCGAATACAATAGGTGAGAGATGCATCGGAGTATGGCGAAATGTATAATAGTTGTAAAACTTACATTGGCACAAACCGTAGTTTTCTTGAAGTCCGCGGCAATCAAGGCTCGATGGCAACCAAACAACAAGTTCAGTGGCAACAAATCCAGTGGGGCGCCTCGCATTGGGCGCGCACAGGCAGACTACAAATGAAGCCGTATAAGGTGATATGGACGGGAAAAATTTTGGGGTGAAGTAGGCTTCGACTTAAGGTAATTTCGAAGAATGGCTCAGGAACATGAAAGAAATGCATTGCGAAATTGTTCGTGCATCTGTACAAGATAAATATTTACTTACAGCGGTGCAAGAGAAATAGGACGCTTACCAGCAAGTGTGCGACCAATATACTAAGCAACATGTAACAAAGAACGTCAAACGCAAAGTAAGAGATTCTGAGACAATCTTCGGGGTGGCGGCAATGGAAAAGAAACCTGCTATGAATAACTATACTTAAAAATATAAAAGCTAAATCAGGAAAGAAACAATCTGTGATAACTCAAAGGGAAGCTCTTTATATACTTTTCAAAGTGAGAACAGGATGACTTAGAACTCGTAGTTATAAAACCAGGTACACTAAGCAAGAATAAGCTTGCTGCGATAAAGCTAGGGAAACGGTGGAACTTGTTTTATTATAATGTGAGTACCTCTACGCATCTCTCGATTCAGACTCCACTGGCTTCCCTGAAGCCTATGGGTTCAGGGAGAGCAGGGTGAAAGCAACCGTGTACGCAATAATGATTAGTAAGCGGCGATTGGAGGTTTAGCGGGAGAAAAGCAAGGAGTCGACAAACAACGCATGCGTACAAAAATAAAGTTCCCAGTAATGGTTCAGAAAGGTTGATGCTTGGATTTTTTTTTTTCGTTATGAAAAAGGCGAGGCGTTAGACAAAACAAGAAAAAGAGCTTGGTGGTGCAACCCACCGCCCCGTTTAAAAGGCGACGCTCATAGCATACATCCATCCATTCATTACTGACGGCCGTGCGGGTTCGATAATAGCGACAGCTGCCACTGAAAAATTATTTCCGTTCGATTTACTTGAATCTACGGAATTTACGGAATCGCTGAGCAGTCTTTTGGGGCTACGCGCATTATATGCCCTTTCGACAAGGTAGCCTTCGTGGCCTATGTGAACGCCTTTGACTCGCTCAGGCTCTCCGCGTGCGTGCGCGAGCTCACCGCGGCTTTCCTCCCCCTCCCATCCCTCTCTTATCTTTCTATCATCCCTTTCCCGTCCCCCAGAGCAGGGTAGCCAACCAGACGGATTTCTGGTTAACATTGCTGCCTTCTGTCTTTATTTGCTCCTCCTCCTCCACCTCCTCATGTCACACCTACATAATACTAACAACGCTGCAAGTTTCAAAATAATGTTACACGTCAAGGTCTTCCCGTCCTTCGATTAAACAAAAGTTCGAATAACTGAAACATTATCATTTAATTTCCTTCGAGCGGTGCTTGCATTTCCTTACCGCTTAACACTGTACACGCTGTTCTTGTTTAGAGCATGCAGAGCGTGTGTGCGGGAAACGTCGCTTTAATTTGTTATTTATACACGCTGTTCGCAAAAATGAGCCCTGAAGGCTGTTTTCTGGTAAAGTCAACGAGAATGATTACTGTATTTTCTTGTGTAACGCAAGCAGATGTTTTTCTTTTCCTCAGTTTTCGTGCGTGTACGCTTTATACGAAGCTGGTTTATAGCTCGACTCACTGCAGACTCGAACTGCGGTTGTACTACTAAAGAAATTACGCAAGCACTGGCGGCCTAGTGTGAACACATTTATTGTCGGCCACTAATTTTCAGGACACGGCCAATTCCAAGGAAATGCGCGACTAATCGGGCACCCTGAACAACGAAGTGCGACAGTAACATCGAGTTAGTTGTGTTTAGAGCACCGGCACATGCGGGAAATTCAGTTACAGGCTGTAGCACTGTGTTGTTCCCAATTAAAATTAAATTCGCATCAAGGTTCGTGATAATCGACCCCCGCGGATGCGTTTCGCGTTCACCCATCGCGCAGCCCGATGTCCGTTGCAGGTCGTCGTGAAGTGCAGATACCACGCACCCGGGTCCGAGGCACTGTCATTTTAAGCCGTGCAGCACAAAATAAGTGCGCAGCAATGTTGGTTTTTTGTCCACGCGTGAGCTTAGGCAGTGTCGTCCAGTAGTATAAGTGCAATGCCTCAGCACAGGCCCGCCCTTACTCATCACCAGAGAGATTGCCGTGGAGGTAGCAAGCGCGCACGCGAACTTGGTGTAAGCGTTCAAAGCATAGTTGGCGGCTGATCAGCCGCGGATCTAATTAGGCAAGACCGTAGGAATTAGTTAACCAAGCTAGAACGCAATCTTGCTCCAACTATAAATTTTCATGGACAGGCAGACATTCTTCATAGCATTCTTAGCTTTCGCTGAAGATTTAGACAAGGTCTCGCATCCGAAATTACTGCTCCAAATCGGCGCAGTCTTCAATTCTTCTTTTACACAGTGCTTCTGTTCCTATATTTTTTTATGTAGGGAACAATGTGTCAAATTGTCAGCAACAAGATCAAGTGAGTGTTTGCTCTTATTCCTAGCGTTTCCATTCGGCGTTCACCGAGTAAATGTCTTAAATCCCTCTTATTCTTCATTTCTATAAATGACTTGCCCAGCAGTTTCACTGTTCCAGTCAGATTATATCCGTGCAGGTGACTGCACGGTGTAAAAGACGGTTAAAACCGGGGTGTCGAACCGAACGTGATTCTGAACCGGAATTCTAGCCGGAATTGAACCGGAACCCGAGCCGATATTTCTAGAACTTGCCTGAACACGAACCAAATCTGAACACAAGAAGATAACAATGGTTACAGGTCCGGCACCAAATCATACAAACATATAGGGTGGAAACGGGTGCTCATACGTAAGCGATTCTTCGAAATAATTATTTTCACTCAGGGTGGCCCCCGAGAACCTCATTACTACTAACGAGTTGCGCTTTATGCGAGAGTGGGGACAGACGATGAGGATGTGATGGTACACTATACGGCCATCTTAACTGAGAAGGTTGCACATATGGACTCGGCCATGCTATCTGTGTTTCGCTGCTTCAAAGTTTAAAGGGCACCGCAGACTCACCGTTTCTGTTGAAGCTTCCACTTCGGTCGTTGGACCAGCTATACTATAGACACACCGTAAACGCACAAGTCAGGACACAAGGGGCGCAAACAATAGGGTGTCCTCGACAAGAGAAAATGGAAAACCCACTTAGTTCATCATCACGGCTTCTTGTAACAATAATACTGTGGTCACTTATGAATGTCGTCACCTTAGTGCGTGACAACAACGGCTGTAAATGAAATGGGGAATGTGGTTTTCTTCCGTGCACGGTTCAACGCACCTTTGGCCTCTCTAACCTGAATACAGCGATCTTCCATTTCTGCGAATCATTCTCGGACCACAATATGCGTGATTTGGACAATTTTTTGTCTCCATTTAGTCAGCGCAAGGTATTGCGCCACATGCAGTTGAGTAAGGAATATCGTCTCTCTTTAGCATAAATTGTCTTTGTTCTTCGTTCAGAAGCATCAATGTCCTTACCTTTTTGCCTTACAGAAAAAAAACGCAGACATCTGAGCTATATGAGACTTGCTGGCTCCTTTTTTTTTCGACACACTAGACGCTAAAACATATCAACGTTAAAATTGTGAATCTGTGCTTTGCCAGAGTTTCCTTACCACCAGTTTAGTAATATTTACTTGAAAAAAAATGAACTAACTTGGTTGCTGTCAAGGCATGGAATTTAAGCCCACCCCATGAAGACAAAGACACTCTCACTAATTAACTGTCTTTGCTGCGTATAAAAAATCTCCATAGCTTCGCAATTACAGTCCTTAATTGCGCGTTGTTGAGAAAAGTGTTGTTAAGGCTGCTTTCCGATAGGTCACTTTCAATAATGCTATCGCTAGAATTTGTTCATGGTGGCAACGCGAAAGGTTTATCTGAGTGCAGCGCATCGCGCTTGGAACCAATGCAGGAAAAAAAAGAGCAATAGGATCCAGTCCGCAACCACTCGACCGCTGTTTTTGTGCGGAAGATCGACTTCCTGAACGAACACGCAGAGGAAGTCACTTATGCAAATGGTTATCAGCCGTTGAGTAAGCATGTCTCATCTTCGGCAGCCTGTGAATTCGCTTTTTAGGTTTAGACAAATAAGTATATAATTTGACCAATCGCATCATCTTTGGGTTTCTTCAAAATGGTGCGCGGTACTGTACTACTGACCTTTGCTCTTTCAAGGAACACTGCACACTCTTCTACATGCATCGGGACCTTCTGTTCCATTTTCTTATTGCTTTAAGTACCGTCGGGTTCCAACTGTGATCGCAGTGTATCAAGGTGTACATATATTAAATAATGTAAAGAAGCATTTTGTCACCGAACGGCTCACGTTTTTAGAAGTTGGAAATATTTTCTATTCTACTCAATATGGGACGGAAGTTTTTCTTAAATATTCGTATACTATTCATGTCGAAAACCTTGCTGCTGGAACACGGCTATAATTTTTCGCGTTTTGGCCATTATGGATGACATCGGAAAGGCGGGAAAGAGGAAGGACGCGTCTAGGCACTACACCGCGTGCCGCACACTTGTACAACGACACAAGAACATTATTTTTCTCTCCCATGTGCCTGAGGAGGAGGACGAGGAACAGCTGTATTAAAAACACCAGTCAGTGAACGTCAGGAGAGAAATGCTTCTCCCCTTTAAAACCCATTTCCTATAGACCTGACAAAGCCTGCGCTTGCACCATGAGGGCAATTCGATAGAACCCTGCAACATTTCACCATAGGTCAGGAATAATCTAACTTTGCTGAAGCCTTTCGCGAACCGGTTCAGTGTCGCGAACTGCTTCATGAACCGTTATGAATTTTTGTTTTTCTGAACCAAACTTAACTGGGAGGAAATCGGAGTGCTCTGAACCCGAACCCGAACTGAAGTGACATTTTTTTTTAGTTCGACACACTGATTGAAGCACGATCAGGTCGAAACAAGTGGTAATGTAAAGAAAATTAACTGGTGCAATAGCTCGCCAGTGGAATTCAACTACATGATATTGACAGTATTGAGCGTGTCCAGAAAAAATTATGTATTTTCTTCTTATACAGTGTATGTCTGTAGACGGCCGTATGGTTGCTTCGTCCAGAACAGCTAGCTGCGCTTATAAACTAACTCTCCAGAAAATGAGCAGGGTGACGGCTGTCGCCGTGGCTCATTTGGTAGAGCAGCGTGCACGTCATGCCCATGTCTTGGGTCCGGCTCCCACCGACAAGTCGCATTTCTTCCACTTTCATTTCTAATTTCTTCCATTATAGGATGAGGAAGCTCATCCCAAATTTAACCCTGATTCATAATTATTTCTGATTTCAATAAATATCAAAGGTTAATTTCCCTTTATACTTTGTCTCCATTGATGACTCTTAAAAGGTTCTATGTCTGCCTACACGCTTAATTTTGGCTCCCGTCAGTAGCCGCTGTTTCCCCAAGTTCTTGGAGAAGTGCGTAGCCTCACTTGCCAAAATTATTGTAAACACTACGTAGCACTCCTCATAAAAAAGTCTGTCAAGGCATACATTGTGTCCGTCTAACTAGATTGTGTAAGGCTATCTCTAAATAACTTAACGCCTCATTCAACACAATCTGCCCGAAAAGCTTCCCGCAACCTAAGAAAAGGGACCTATTTCTTGATCCAGTATAGCGAGAATGCATTATACTGATCCGCTAAGATGCCGAAATAAGCCAGCCCCGTCCTGGTTATCGGTGTTCTCTCCCGGCCACGACGACGGGGAGGTGCAGTCCGTTTTCGGTAATCTTTGTGGATTAGCTAACGTCATTTTCGGAGTGCCTTCATTACGGTGCTTCCATCATTCGATCGCGCTTTCCAGCGCGCGTCTACGCCCTGTCGTGCACACGTGGCTTGCATCTTCCTGCGTTGCCTAGACTTATTTCCAGTAGTGCCTGGTTGCACTAATTACCCTAATTCGAAATGAGTAGGGGCTGCCATGTTCAATCCAGATCATGAGCGAGTCCGCGGTGGTCAGAGCCGCAGCCTTTTTGGCCACCAGACTATTCAGAAGGCCGCCGCGTGCGTGGCTGAAGTTGGCTCAAGAAAGGTATAGATAAGAAAGTGAAACAATCGTTGCATTTGTTACAACTCGCAACTGAATTAAGAGATTAGAATATACCTAGGATAGCTGATACTGAAGGAACGTGCGAAGAGTTACACTAACTCAAAATCAAACCCCGACCATTGTTACATGCAAAATTTTGTAGTTGCATACAAGACTTTTCAACTTTTTATCACTGAGCAAAATTACCTACTGTTGGGCTGGTTGACCCAACTGTTCGGAGCGCATGAATCTAAGAGAACCTCACTGGAATCATAGGGAGTTTTAGAAATAGGGGACCCAAAGTTAGGGTGCGCTATCGGCAGGGCGTGCTCAAGAGCGCAAAAGACATATAGAGAAGTTCGGGCCTTTCGGCATGCAAATTCAATTCAAGATACTTTTTTAAGTTTACCGCATAAGAGACTGGACAAGGGTCAGCACTTTCTATAATAAGTTGCGCCATGCACGGACGACATGCAAACGAAAACAATCCCGTCAAACACTGCAAGTCTAATCAACTCGTTATTATATATCTGCTACTGTTGCTACTTCTCTTTCCTGCTAGTACTGCTGGCCCTAATAAAGACGGCTCCCCTTGTCGAAGCGTTGGGTCCAACGACAACCCTTCATCGACTACTACTGTTCACCACTTTAAGATTATATACCCCATTGTGACCACCCACATTTTGGCTTGGCTGACTACTACTAAACTAGTTGATCAGGTAGTCGATCATATCCTTCCTAAACACATTTTACAGTTGGTATTTCAACAGTAGCACAACTGGAAGTCAGGCTACTGAAAGGCCCACTATACCAAAATCTTAGGTGAAGATAATAAAAAAAAGAAAATAAAAGAAACCAATAAAGGAGAGAAAAATACCGATAGAGACGCCTGATTGCTCCTCCATGGTGTTCGCTTTTTAATTTCGCTTCTTAACATAAAGTCGCGGATTGGAGTTCCAGTCCCAAAATACACGCTGCGCATGCCTGAGAAAGGTTGTTTTCCAACCAAAAACTCTTGTCCCCGAACAAGCAGAACCAATTATTGTTCTCATTCAACAGCTTCGCTTTACCACCGTCGATACCCCTCACATCCTTCTGTACTCTTCGGGATCTGCGGTGTTAAATGCTATTAAATAGAACAATACATTCCCTCGCGATTGGGAGAAGGGAAAGAAAGATACTTTAAAAACTGTGCCAAAACCACCGACGATCATCGTCTATGTAAGCGAATGGACGAAGGCTTCTGGAAAGCTATTTGCATTATTAAAGGAATGGTCCGCTTGAAAGCGTATGTTAGTTGCAGCAAGGAATAATTAGGTAGCGTTTGTTGTGGGTTGCGTAATTCCACAGATAGCAGAGACGTTAACCTGAATATCTATGGTAGCAGAGGTGGCTAGAATATGAGTTGATTCGTTATATGTGTGTTTTCTATAGGGCAGCATGAGTGCCGGCATGGATGGAATCTGAGATTTTCCTTTCCCACACCGCCGCCCTTTCGCACAGCCGCTACAGGCAGAAGGAGGGGATGTTTTTACCAAGCACTCTCCCGAAGCATCTCAAGTTTGAAACTTTGACGCCCCAGTACTTTCGCACGAAGTAGCATTCCTTGCGTTGAAATAACGCGCCCTTTCTTTGCATCACCTCCACTTTACCCGCGGTGAAAGCCCGGCCACTGACCCCCACGAAAACGGGAGGAAGGTCCAAAGAAAGCTATTCACTATATTAAGAAATCTAAGTAGCAGTTGTGAAGAGGCACTTGGGGGAGAACTATGACTAGTGTGGCCAGATTCCTCGGACGCCGCAACAGAACGGAAGGGATAGGGAAAGGGGGAGGAGATTCGGAGCGCGAAACCGAAACGGGATTGAACATTTATATCACCTGTTATTTATGCAAAATGAAACATTTTTGCAAGTTATCCATCAATCATTCAATCATTTCTTTATTTCCTGGAGTAGCTTGGGTTCCCTCATGCGAAAAGCGGTTGGAAACCACTTGAAAGTGTCTGAAGGCCCACGTACAGTTATTCAATAACTCTGCACTTGCATGGCAGGATATTCCACGTGCATCCACATGCGTGACATGCAGCAAGACGGCATGAAGACGGCGTCGTCAAGGTGCTTTGGCTTGGTCATATGGCTTGTTGTCCAATGCATTGAGAAGTCGACTGTACCTTCGTCAGCAGAGCGTCATCCTGAGCAGACACGATGGCAAGCAAATAGTTCGCTTTTCAGCCGTTGAAAAAGTCCAAGTGCGCCTGCCGTACTTGCTGCAGTGGTTCGGTTTCCCCTATGTCTCTCGAGTCTTTCTGAAGATGGCCTCACCACCCCCAATAGAGTGAACGGCCGATTCAGCACCAGAGTGGGACAAAACTGGGGACTGAAAGCCGGACCACGGCGGTAAAAGAGAGACGTGTCCCGCTAATGGAGCTGGTTACCTTTACATACTGGGTACCTTAACTATGACTTAACTTGGACTATATTTTGCAATTCTAAGCCGGCACTTCAGGTGATCGATCCTGCCCTTAGACGAGGACCCTACTTTATCTTTGCTCAAGAGGTTATCGAATTAAATGACGTCGCCCTAAGGTCTGGCCATTTCATAAGGTTTCAGTGGATTCCTGACACTGTGGCCTACATGAAAATGAGCTCGCCGACGGGTAGGCAAAGATGGCCCACATTAATGCCACGCCAGTGTTCATCCCATTTTCCCGACCAGGCACTAATGCCCTGGTGTACAGACTTCTGCGCGATAATACCTCAGTGTATTGTGCATCGCCAGATCATCGTCATCCCCGCCTTCACGAATTCGACAAAGAGCTAAAGTTTGAAGTTTGAAGTTTATTATAATTTTAACAATACAAAATTGTCATGGCGCTGGAGTAAAAGGCGAGACTATACACGCCTGACTAGGCCCCTGGCGCCACGAGCACAGTAGACAACAGTGCAAAAAAAAATGTATACATATACACACATAATACACGCATATACATACATGTATATATTCGAATGACACAATGATACATACAATAAATCAATGCAACACAATAAGTATAAATAATACAAATGAAGAAATAAAGTACGTACAGAAAGATACAGAAAGGCCAAAAGCCAAATGCGAACAAAAAGTCTTGCAACGCATGAAATTGCATATCAGTCGAAAAACAGAAAATCAGTTACAAAAGAACAGGTGTCAATTGTTGGAAAAGTGCAGTTTTGATTTCTTTCTGAATATTGAAATGGTTGAGGAATCTTGCATGATATCAAATAAAGCATGCTCATCATTAGGTAAATTAGGAATCTGCCACTGTAAAAGCTGCTTGCCGTAGTTTGTTCAAGTTTTTACCTTGATAAGGTTCCTAGCTCTTAAGGTGTAATTAATTGTGGTATTAGTATATATAGAAAAAAAACTAGAACGGATACCACCGAACATGAAACTAGAAACTAGAAAATACGGATACCACCGAACATGAAAAGGTGTAATGCAAGCTTGCTGCACAGACTGCGACTAGGTGTGGCCTTCACCCGGCGCTTCCTACGTCTCATCGGCCGGGCGGACAGTCCAAATTGTGAGGAATGCGGTATTCCTGAGACGACAGAACACATGCTGTGCATGTGCCCACGATTTGATATACAGAGAAAATCGCTGACAGACATTTTGCACAAATTTGTCGTTGGACCATTAACTGAAAAGATTGTATTGGGACCTTCGTCTGATCCTCGTCATCAGCCTGATAGTCTCAAGGCTCTCAGCAAATTTTTATGTGAGAGCGGACTGGACAAGAGACTTTGAAGAGTCTTGGAGCGTGCAAGATTTTCCCCACCATCTTCATCCTTATAATCAACGTCTTCCCTATTCTTTGGGTCTGCACCCTCTCCCCTTCTCCCAACGCCGACTAGCAGGTCAGAAGATTGATTCAGGCCGACCTATCAGCTTTTCTGTCATAATAAATACCTTTCTTAACTATGATGATATGAAATGTTCGGAATAACTCACGGAATGCCTTCGTGCTCGCGTGCTTCCTCCCTGGGATGATCGCATTCAGACAGGGAAATATATAGTCTGTCTACGAAAGTTTTTGAGTGAAAATGGCGTTAAAGGATAGCCAACAGACAGGGGCGTAGGCATGGGGGGGGGAGGCTTATGGGGCTTCAGTCCCTCCCCCCCCCCCCGAAATTTTGTTGTGCTGTCCATGCACCACCGACCCAAGCAACTCCCGGCGCCGGAAATCACTCTGGATTTTGTATAGAATGTCTTTTTCATGCTCGAAAAAACATTTCACAGCGAACATTGCGAACTGGGGCTGGATTTCGCGGCAACGCCCAGCCGCCGGGAGTCACATAACGCAAGCATCCCCATCCGAGCACAAAGTTTTGAGGGCGTTTTGATGGCAAACTCTCATTTACAAAAGTGACACGCAGGTGTCAGGATATGTGTTCTTTAATGCTCTCATACACTGGGTTGAACATAATCGCGTGACGTAATGCACGCTGCAGATGTTGAGCAGCGTGGTGCGGTGACATTTTTGACAGCTGAAGGTGTCTCCTAACAGAAATTAGTCGCCGTATGGTTGCAGTGTACGCCGAACATTGCATTTCATTGGCCACTGTGGAGCGTTGGAGCAAACTGTCCCAAGAAGGACGCGAAAGTTGCAAAGACGATCCAAAACCGGGCCAAAGCCATCGTGTAATCACTCCCAACAATATTGCAAAGGTTGATGAGCTGATGAGACAAGAACGGAGGATAAGCATCGATGAACTGGCAGAGCGTGTGAACATCAGTCACTGTTGGGTTCACGCCATAATTTATGAACATCTCGGTTATCGGCTCTCGTGTGCGCAATGGTTGCCCAAGAGTTTGAACCACCTCCAGAAGACGGAGAAGCTCGGCGCTGCCCTGACTCATCTGATGCAGTATAAGAATGAGAGTGACGACTTCTTGTCTAAAATTGTGATAGAGGACGAACCATGGTGCCACTACTATGAGCCTAAAACACGACGGCAAAGCCTACAGTGGAAACATTCGTATTCACCACCCCCAAAGAAAGGAACGGCTGTCATTCCCGCCGGAAAGGCGTTGTTGACTTTTTTTTTTCGATCGTCAGGGGCTATTCCTGATAGAATTTGCTAAATCTTGAGAGACTATCAATTCTTTTCGTTATTGTTAAGCGCCGGATCGGCTGCGTGTCACAATCAAGAACAAACTACGTGGAAAATTCACGAATGGTGTCATCTTGTTCCACGACAATGCCGTCCCGATGTCGCTGATGTGTTTGATATAAAACTGGCATAGTTCAAATGGGAAACGCTGCAACATCCGCCAAACAGCTCAGACCTGTTGCCTTGCGACTTCCACATTTTAGGGTAACCGAAAAGACAGCTCAAGGGAACCAGATTCATGTCGGACAATGACGTGAAAGAGTCAGTTGCAGGCTTTTTGAAGCAGCAACCCAAAGAGCTTAATAAGACGGGAATCACGCGACTAGTTAGACGATGGGACAAATGTCTAAATGCTCATGGAGACTACTTTTAAATAAAGTACCCCGTTTGTCATATATTCGCACTAGCTCATTTTCATTTGACTTTCCCTCGTATATTTTGCAGAACTGCTTTATATACGTGCTCTCTGTTGCGACTATAATTTCGGTGCAATTACTCACGATACACGACTGGTGACAGCTGCTCCTGCGTAATACATTTGAACAAATGACAGCATCATTGAGGTTTTTCACTGGACGATGCATGTGTACAAGAATGTAAACAAGGTTCTTTAATGACAAAGATTCATTAACACATTTATCCTCAACTTGTTCATTTCATGGCCCTTGCATTTTTCGTATCAGTGGCATGCACTGCTTAGCTGGTTTCGAACTGCTATAGTTCTAAAGTTCGTGTGATATTTTCATTACTTATTAAATAGACAAAAAATGGAAGCATTGATATCAGTTATATTGGGCACATTTTTGGCACATACGGGTATATTCCTTTATGAAAAAATACATATTTTACTTGTTTTGACAGTGCACAGCGTTCAACAATTCGTTTGCAGCATCTTTGGCAATGACAATGCAGTTATTTATGTCTTTTATCCCTCGACAAATTGTTTAAGAGGAAGCTTTAGCTCGGGCGGAACTCCGACGCGGCCTATTCAAATACATGTAAAATGCAGAAAACTTTATTTAAAATATTTTGAAAAATTCGGAAGTTGGAAAATAATGGAAGCACGACGTTTACAAACTAATAGCTCTGCATCAAGAACACATATCGAGCTTCTGTAAACGCCATTTATTATAACGCTCAAAGCGGACAAATTTGGTGCGTCAATTTGTATCTTACATGAATTGGTTACGTTGTGTTCAAGGGTTCTGCGAGTGCCGTATTTCCATAATACAGAATTTTTTAAAATTCATGACTAATATATAAAATTTTTCCGTTGTAGGTTTACTATGATATGCAATTCACAAAATTGTGATATCATTTTTCATTGTTGAGTTACAGAGTATTAAACTTGATAGTTTCGTTTACTGAAAATTGGCGATTTTTACCAATTTTTAATAAAGAATAGACAGCCTCAATGAAAAATTCAAAATAAACAGTCATGTAAGTTTTTTATAAGTGCAACAAACTTCGTCAAATTCTTCGTCAAACTTCGCCGAGAAAAAGGAATTCTCCTTCTACATGTATTTAGATTGGAGTACCCGAGCTAAAGCTTCCCCTTAAGATGAGCTTCCCCTCATATAGTGCCGACCATCTAGGTTTCAATAATAAAATATTAAAGAATACAACGCATAGTATTTGTTCCATGTTAACAGCTCTATTTTCCCAGTCACTATCAACTGGTGGTATTCCTAATGACTGGCGCATTCCTAAAATAATACCCATTTTCAAATCAGGTGATGGTGCTTCTCCCCTTAATTACCGTCCCATCTCCTTAACCAGCACTCTTTGTAAATTACTCGAACATATCATACAGTCAAGTCATCAACTTTCTTGAAGACCATAACATTATTTTTAAGCATCAGCACGGTTTTCGCAAAGGCTACTCATGCGACACACAACTTGCCGGATTTATTAACGACATACACGCGCTAATAGACGCCGGGTTCCAAGTTGACGCAATATTTCTAGATTTTTCTAAGGCATTTGACCGTGTTCCACACCACAGGTTGTTACTTAAACTTTCACAGCTTAACATTCACCCTACTATAATTGCATGGATCACCGATTTTCTCTCATCTAGAATTCAGTTTACATCAGTTAACAATTCCAATTCATGTTATGCTGATGTTAAGTCTGGAGTTCCACAAGGCAGCGTACTTGGACCTTTACTCTTTCTAATTTATATTAATGATTTACCCAGTAGCGTCTCATCTAAAATCAGACTATTTGCAGACGATTGTGTAGTTTACCGATGTGTAACAAGTAAGACTGATAGCCACTTACTACAAACTGACCTGGACGCAATAAGTACATGGTGTTCTAATTGGTTAATGCCATTAAATATTTCCAAAACTAAACTCATGTCTTTCACCAATAGGCCACGAATTCTAACCACCTATTCCCTTGATAACAACCCTGTGGAACTCGCAACTACTTACAAGTACCTTGGCATCAATCTTCAGTCAAACTTATCGTGGAATAATCATATTAATCTTACCCTTGCCTCTTCAAATCGTACTCTCGGACTTATTAAACATAACTTAAGAGAAGCCCAATGCATGTTAAAAAACTAGCATACACAACATTAATCCGTCCTAAACTAGAATACGCGTCTGCCATCTGGGATCCCGAACAAACTTATATCATCAGTAACATCGAAGCCTTGCAGAACCGTGCTGCGCGATTTATATTTTCAGATTATTCACGTTACACCAGCGTCACCTCTCTAAAGAATAAAGCTGACTTGGCCAACTTAGCACTTCGCCGTAAAATTTCTCGCTTAACACTTTTCCATAAGCTTTATCACCATTCATCACTTCACGATGATTTCTTTCAGTCACCAACAGTTATTTTTCCACGCCGTGACCATCCATACAAAGTCAAACGCATTAACTGCCAGTCATCCCATTATGCATATTCGTTCTCACTTCGCACAATAACTGAATGGAACGCCTTACCATCAGTCATTGCCACGGAACCAGACTTGACTAAGTTTCAACATTTAATTCGCTCACGACTTGTCGACCAATCGCATTATTATTCTTTTTTGGTACTTTTACAGTGTTTTCGATGTTTGTTGGTGTTTTTCATTGCAGTTGCCTTATGTTCTCCTAATATGTACTAATGTTTTCTCTGTAATAATTGTGACCTAATTATCTTGTATATTACCTATGTTTCACTGTATTACTTCTGTTACACTCTCTTGTTTTTAGTATGTACTAACTAATGACCAGTGCTTGTGACTGCCCCTCCCCCCATGTAATACCCTCGTAATGAGGGCCTTTGGGGGTATTTTGAATAAATAAATAAATAAATAAAAGTGGAAGCTTTAGCTCGGGCCCAACTCCGACGCGGCCTATGCAAATACATGTAAAACGCAAAAACGTTTTCATGAGGTAACCCCTCGACCGATTTTGATAAAATTTGTTGCACTTGAAAGAGAAAGTTAAATTCTAGTGACTGTTGGAAGCGGAATTTAGATTTAGGGCTTGAATTTTCTTAAAAACGTTTTCAAATATTTGACCGTTTGAAAAAAATAGAAGCACGATGTTTACAAATTGATAGCTCTGCATCAAGAACATATATCGTGGTTTTCTAAACGACATTCATTAGACCATTCAAAGCGGACAAATTCGAAGTGTCATTTTACATCTTACGTGAATTTGTTACTTTAGTCACAAGAGCTCTGCAAAAGCTGTATTTCCATATTACCATTTTTTTATATTCATGTGTGACATATCAGTTTTGTCCGCTTTGGATGTACTATTATATGCAATTCACATAAATGTATTATCATTTTTTGTTGTTGAGTTACAGAGTTGTAAGCTTGATAGTTTTGTTTTCTGAAAATGTTTAATTTTTGCCAATTTTTAATAAAGAAATGACGATATAACTGAAAAATTCGAAACCAACATTCACTAGATGTTAGGTTTGTCCTTTAAATGCAACAAACCTTGTCAAATTTGGTGTAGTGGTTGCCGAGAAAAACGAATTCTCCGTTTAATGTATTCAGATAGGAGCACTCGACCTAAAGCTTTCTTTTAAGGAGGAGGCCGAGCTGCAATGTGAGCACCCCCCCCCCCCCCCAAACGAAATTTCTGACTACGCCACCGCCAACACAGTCAACAAATTTTGTATACTGTACATTCCTATGGCGGCGGAATGCGAAAAACCTTGTGTATCAAGGCTTTAGCCCACGTTAAAGAACACCATGTAGTCAAGAGAGATAATTTAATTGAAAGAAGGGAGAGATTTCGGACTGAGCTAAGGCGCTCTAGCAAAGTTAACCTAAAGCCCTCCGTCATGGCATCTCATTGCCTCCGTGTTGCTTTAAACCGTTAAACCCAAACCAGTTATTCAGGTAAAAGGAAAATAGACATGCATGCAGTGTTTTCTAAAAAAATAAGGACGCGTTAGCTATCTTTCACTACTGGTTACTGTCATTCTTTGGCTTCAGAAATGTGCTGCCACCTATGCGAAGCTGCAGCAACAATTCTTCATGGCGCCAACACGGCGCAGCTTAAAAGTGGTGGGCCAGCGCCTGTGGATAAGGGCAAGCCCGCACAGTGGCGTAGTCAAATGACAGCTAGGAGTGGTGGCATGGAGGGTTGAAATACGAGGGGGCCATGACAACGGGCAGCTACATTCTCGGCAAGGCAGCCTCGCCGGCCATCCTTTCCTTCGGTGTCCATCTGGGCCCCAACCCTAGGGAAGTAGGCTCTACATGTTTGCCGGATTTAATAAGGCATCATTTGGTACGCAGTAGCTCTTCGCATGAGCCGGTCTGGAGTACACGTGCGATCTAAAAAGAGTACGGGGAGTACTCCAGACGGGCCGTGCTCTCAACGGTGCCCTCGTCGCCATCTGTCTTTGCCACTCGCTCTCTGATGTGCTCTCGCCCATATCCGCCGCGTGCTCAGCGGTTAGAAATCAACCCTCGCGTGTAACGCGGTGAGGGACTATTTTTATGAGTACGCTTCATAATTGTCACGTGACACTGCCTCAGCCTTTTTTTCATTCCTCCATAACGTGTTAGCTAGGCGTTCTCTCACGTATACGTGTGCAGAATCACAATGTTTAGAAATAACTCGATGCATAGACCTCAAATTTGCTGTTAGAGCTACTCACGTGGCCCTTTTCGTTAGTATGAGAATACGTTGGCACTAATTCGTTTGGCATGATTACGTATAGCGTGCATACAACGGACGCATCCGAATAGATGCAGCACTTGTCCTTTGCTGTTGTATTTCGTCGACTGTTCGTATGCACTGTATAGCATGCAGAACTCTGTTAATATCGGCTATTACTACATGCTGGCATTGTTTCGTGGAGCTTACCTTGATACATATTCAATCGCTTTTAAACGCCTATATTCATATTCACAAGGCTGCGGGGAACAGGATTTTTATTAGGATCATATGAAAAGAAATAAAAGACATCTAATGAAACACGATTTCACTTCGAAAGACAGCTGGGCATCGATTAAGACGTATAACCGAATTACTTCCTACCTTTTGATCAGTAATTCAATTACAGTCAACTTCGCTTAATGCGACCCTGACGAGACCGAAGAAATTTATCGAATTATTCAGTGGGTCACCTTAAACAAGACGCAGAAGAAATGTCAAAACACACTCCTGCCCTGATTAAATTGACAGAACTTGCCCGATTCCTGCACGCCCCCGAATCAGACGCTTACCCGCTTGCAATGTGTCCAGGTTAAAAAAAAACTGACGTAGAGATACCATTAAAACACTTTAACAAAGTATAAATGTAACACGTGCCTGATTTATTAGCAAAAAAAAGTGGGCGAGTATCTAGTACGTGCTGCACAGTGGCGTCCGATTTCCTAAGGTCATCTTTGCCAGAAGCCTTATGCGGCAAAGCTTACAACCACCACTTCGATTGTCGTTAAAGTTTCTCGGGTGCAAAAATATTGCGCGTTAGAGTCTGGGTAAATACCGCGATCAGACATTGCGAGCTACCGTTATTGCTTGAATATTTCTAGGGCACTTCGAAAATAGGCATTTTCAACGGCAGATAACGTGTGTTCAACGCATTTACTGTCACCTAAGCTCTGTCCAGACAGACACTGCCAGTAAAGGGGTCGCTATCGGGGTCACCATAGCTGTAGGCGCAAGCGCGTTTACTGGTCAAGTTCAAATGATCCAGGGAAGCCCAATTTTAGGATCGAAATAACGAAAGTTTGGGCCCATAAATATGCACGGGCGCCTGCGCGGACCTTCGGTGGGGATCAACTTCACCGAAAAATCAAATTAAGCGGAGTCGAATTAGCGGGTGCCTTCTGTAATTGTAGCTAAATATACAGGCGAGTTAAAAATGAAAACTCGCGGTTCACGCATATGAACAGTGAAAAAACAAAGAAAACAAGAAACAAGATACAAACAAAGAAACATCGACAAAACCATGATAGTCTATCTGATGATGCAGTAAAGCTTGTGGATGTTTTCTGGCAGCCCGATAATGAAATGTGCGGGCCTTCTTGGCTTGTCGCGTAGCTCATTGCCCAGAAGTCCATGCACTAGTAGCTGCAACAGTCACTGAATTTTCCCTTCACCAGCTCAAAACACGCCACCAAAATTGGCTTTTGCCTTGAAAGACCCATAGGCACCGCCATAGACAGGACATTGCTGTTTGATCTGTTCCTTCTTTAGGTTTATCAAATACATGAAGCGAGGAAGTTCACGCCGATGTTTGCCTCATTTTTCTCATGTGAGCACCAGAGAACATGCGGAATCAAATGAGTTCATCTTAATTAAAGCAATGATCGATTAATCGAAATGATTTTTCAAGTGAAAATCTCATTATTTATAGTGTCTCATATCCCCTTGTTGCTTCTACTAAACGTCCTCTCTTTGAACATTTCTACTTCGCTCACATTATGCAACTTACCTGCTTGTTCCTCCCCACTCGGGTTGGGGGGAGTGAGCTATATATAGTGACGAAGAAAAACGTTGCCCTCATGAACGGAAGTCCCCTTGTTGAAATGTTGACTCCAGGTCGGGGCATTCCTCATTCAAGAGATGTACATTGATCGCTTTCATTGCTACATATATATTAAACACTTTTTCTCTTTCAGTACTCCTTCTGGGCACAACTCTGCCTAATGAAGAGTTAGATTCTTCAATTGCCCTTATGGCATTGTTTAGTTCTTCCTCGTCACCACAACGTGACAATGTGGCAACAGTTTGCAGATGTCAGTGTCAAGATGACAATGTTTGCAGCCGATTGTGTTGTCTGCTCGAATATTCAGTGAGCTGAAGATTAAATAATATTGGAGGATTACCTGAAAGCCATTGACAATTGGTGCAACAAAATGCAGATTAGCCTTAATACTTCAAAGTCAGCATACATGTGATTAACAAGAAAGGGGAATCCGTTAGAACACGCATACACCATAAACAATGTCGCAATTATGAGAGTTGACAAATACAAATATATTGGTGTGATCATATGCAGAAAACTGAACTGGAATGTTCACATTCAATACAGAGCGTCACCATCATTATGCAAATTATGGTTACTGAGGCACCGTTTGAAACACGCTAGAAGTAAAGCAAAGCTTTTCACTTACACATCATTAGTAAGACCGCTACTTGAATATGCTGATGTCATTTGGGACCCGCATTCTAAGACAAATAATGCCCTTGTACAGAGAAAAGCACTTCGTTTCATCTCTAATGCCTACGACAGAAATATATCTGTTGCTGAATTCCGAATTCGATCAGGCCTTCCAGTACCCTACTCACGCTGTAAATTGCATCGATTAAAATGATGTATAACATTGTGAACAATCAGACAAAACTGGAATATGATCAATACATGCAGTTAAACAAATCAAGCCGCACGAGACATCAGCATGAAAAGAGTATTCTAATACTACAATCACGAACTTCGGCGTACCGCTTTTCGTCTTTTCCACGAACTATCGCGGAATGGAATTCACTGCCGCAAGAAGTAACTAATTTAGGTAGCGTTGAGTCATTTGTAGCTGCCCTTTCTTACCATGTGTGATCTATCAGATTTGCCTCACTGATTTTCTTCGTGTCATATGAGCGAGGCATACTATGTGGTCTTACTACTGCCATAACCATTTTTTTCAGTACACTTGTAGTCCGCTAATTTACGTCCCCTTTTTGGTAATGTACAGTTTTCATAGAACATTTGCTTTTCGTTGCGCGCACTTGTTTACGGATTGTTATTTGAAAGTGATCTTGACTTCGCGCCCGAAAACCTTCTTGCTCTTTTCTTTATATTTTTTGCTCTTTGTATTCCTTTTTCTCTTTTGTTCTGCAATGTACGTACCTGTGCCTAATGTAACACTATTACTTCATTGTTAATCACTCCTGCCCTGTCTGAAGAAAAGCAGCTGGCAGTATTGCACAAATCAAAATAAATTTATTCCAGTGACCATCCTCCTACTTACCCTCTTCCTTGCAGTATATTGCAAACTAAGTTGTGGCTTTGAGACATTCTAACCCACAATTTCTTAAGTGCCGTCTGTATAACATCATTTTCGTCATTTACTTTCACCTTCTCATTTTTTGTGCCTTACACGTATTTCTTTTTCTAAAAAAATCGGCAGATCACATGGTATGTGGATATCCGTGACATATGCCCATTTTGGGGGATTGGACAGCAATGTTTACATATCTAGTGCTACAATGCCAATTGCACGTACCCAGTGGCCCAAAGCAGGAGAAGAAAGAGAACAGGGTTAAAGGAAAGGCAGGGATGCTAACTAAAAAGTCAGCTTTTCTGTTCTGCATGGGGATAAAAGGGAAGTGCCCGAAGTTGTCTATCAGCGGCACATACCGAATAGGACATACTTAGATGCCCAAGTAGTTGTAGACATGGCAAGACAGCAGCCAGAACACATCAAGTGGGAGGAAGCGGCAAAGAAAGAAAGCTTCGCTAAAGAAAATTTATATTAAGCTATTTGTTGTTCATATTACTGTATTTGTCAAACGCTTTCCAGCTCGTAGTTTCGGAATGTGTGAGGTTGTTGGTTACCACTGATCTTCATTTATCATTTCTCTGTTATAGACGGAATTATCGGAGGTTAGTGTGGATTGCACAGTACCTGCTCACTGTTTCTTGAAAAAAAAAACTCATTGCCATGTTTCTATCTTTTACCAAGAAATTATTCACCCCTGACATTTTTTCTTGTTAGTGTATTATCAAAAGTGTCCTGGCAATGTTTCATTATACTAGGCGCAGCATTTGACTTTCATCTGCACTAGGTGATTAGTAAGAGTTAAAGATGCTACATATAATTGTGCTTCATGTTAGCCTCATAGTTATAAAATACCTGATGGTTATTAAGAAATCAACCATACTATGATCATGAGCTACGATACGCTCATTGAAACAGAAAGGGCCCTTCGTTAAATTTAGGCTCTGTGAACAAACAAACGTCGTGCGTAAATCTTATGGTAATGACTGTATCTGCAGAATATAGCACCGATGTGCTCAGAAGAACAGCTGAAGATTCATACGGAAGCCTGCTTGCCGTTATTCCCAGAGTAGCCAGCTTGTTCAAAAACAACGATGATGTCGCAGGTCTCGCCTACCATGTCATAAGACTCGCCCCCAACAAGAGAGATAAGGATGCATCCCTTGAGCTTAGGCCCTTTCTTTTTTAAAATTTGCTTAAAATATTTTGCGAGAAGCGTCACATCAATTCCAGTGTGTTGCTCAGTTTCAAGGCAAGGTGTTTCAGAGCACCTTGATGTGGTGAAATGATTGTTGCACATGATTTACAGAATGTTCAGGGTAACCTACAGGGCACTAAGTGGTTCGAGCAATTCTGATGCCCTTATCTGACATGATGAGGCTAATAGCGCACGAAAGGACGAGGACACAGAAAGACGTGGTGCACATGTTTGTGTCCTGGCCCTTTCGTGCGCTACAAGCCTCATTATGTGATATCAACACGCCCAAAACCCTGCCTTATCTGTCAGCCTACCAAATCGAATGGCATGTTGTTATTATATTGCGTTAAATGCCCAAAACAAATCAGTGACAGGTTGTCACGTGCCTCCAGAGGGACGCAACGCCTGCCTCCCTCAAAGGTAAGGGGATAGGAATTGGACAGGAAATGAACACAAATCGATAATAGAGGATCAGAGAAGAGATGCCAACAAGCCCAACATCGGTGCTGGAAATGCACTGAACGAGCTAGAATTTGACAAAACCTACAACAGCAAGCAATAGCACAATGCTTTAAAAGAAACAGCGAAGCAAAAGTGTAACAACAAGCAGGATACATTGAACTTCTGAATATATATGCACACACAATCGAAATTCAAGAATTTCGCCACAAAAAGAAGAACGTTCTCAGAGACATAAGTCAGACTTATGCTGGTATCTTAATAGACTACCTCTAATGATGCATTCTTGATCAGGCCTACCGGCAATAAACAGGGCATCGAACGGACGGAAATGTTACGGTACTATAGGAGAATCGCATGCCACTACTCAAAGTACAAACAAAAGCTTGCGTAAAATACAAAGGACAATGGCACATCACGTGATTCTTGTAGCATTGTGATTACATACGTTAATGAGTTGGGTACTATTCTAAATATGTAACTGATATTGTTTTCGCAATAGTGTGCGTTGGCAGCAGCTTTCCATCGATATGCAGTTATTAAACAACGAAACTTTGGCAGCCGCAGTTCACACCTTGGCAACATCAGAGAGGATAAATCATGAAAGCAACAAGCTGGACACAGTGATTTTTGCAACTCCGTGCAAATGCTCTAAATTCCTACAATACAGTCCAACTATCAGTTTAATCAGAATGAGAAACAAGTTATTTCCCCACTGAGCTTGCAAGCTCTACCTTTATTGCACGTCTCCTTCATAAGGTAGCCCCTACTGCCTTGTCGTTAGTCTTTCAAGAGAAAGGCTTCACTGCCTTTCATCTGCCCCAGGAGTGAGGAATGTCTAGAAAGTATGGAACTGATCATAAATGGGCAGCACCTTATTTGACTTAATAACTTAATCATTGTCTTTGAATTTTTCTATGTACAGCCTAGCTTCACCCATCACACTCAGCCTCATATGTGCACTTCTCAGTTCATTTTGCAAGCGCTAGGTGGTGAGGTCTGCTGCTTTAAACATCACTTGCAGCTCTAGCACATCACTTTCTAGCTAAGAAATTTTCTCATCTCGCTCATCAAGTTCCAGGCCAGCGTCTGCTGTTGTGGGATATGCTGCTTCGTGCGCGAAAATATAAGGTTCTTTAACACCTTGTCCATTCTCGTCCATCTTGCATGATTTCCTAGTCCAAAAACTTGGAATATTGTTTATAAAGATCCAAGTGTGCATCTGCTATTTTTGGGCCGGCCACATTATGCAGCATCGTCTATCGTCTATGTTGCATAGTTCTTCTTTGGGCAGCTTGTTCCTGCCATCTAAAGTTGAAGACATACGGTCCCGTCTTTTTTTTACTGGGACATGAAGCACATTTCAGGGGTGGTTAGAATTTGTTCAAGGAAAATGATAACGCACCTGATTCATACACCTTAGCTTTATTTGTCAAGTTGAAATAAGGCCCCTTTTATCTTCTGATTGCAGCCAGCCACTTTTTATGCATCTCGAATCGCTTGGAAACCTCTGGAAGTACTGCTGGAAGAAACATACACACCAAACTATTTCTGTCAGTAGCACTAGTGATTGCAAAGAGGGAGCATTTCTAAGTCGATGCAGTTCAAGTTTTAAAACGCGCCCAAAAATTAAAGTGACACGCGGGCTGGCTAAATCATAAACGTGAATTTAGTACATTATGTGACTGTTGAATTAAAATCTGTTATCTTCTATCTGATTAATTAGAAATAGAGGTGGGAAGTAAAAGCACTGTCAAAGCAGTGCCCATGTCAGAAAATTTCGTGCGAGGTTAACGAAGGTATATTCAACTTCTATAGTGTATATAAACAAAGGATCACACAACTAAGACAGCGCTTTTGGCAATGATGGCTCGGTCATTAACGGTGCGTCAACGGGTGATGTACATTGGTACGACGACGCTACGGTTATCTGCCTGCAAGCAGCCAACAAGTCATGTCTGAGTGGCATCAGGTACGCCAGGTTTTACTATGAAATGCGCAGGAAACGTGCAGGCAGCCGGCATGGTGAGTGCGGAGCACCGCGGTATCCGTTTCGCACATTTACCTACCTGCGGGCGGCACTGCCGACGCATCCACACTGCTTGCATAGTTGCATGCAGTAATATGTCGGCATGTCAGATTTCAATAATTGACTGTTGGTACTAGAGCATCACACACGCCTGAATAGGCCTATGTGCTGATACAAAATACGTGAACGCACTTTGACGCGCTCGCAGCGTAACCTTCGCAACGACAGCTTTAAATTAGGCTCACTATCCCAAAGAAACAATAACGTTATGAAAATCCGCCATATTTGCAAGCACGTCAGCCCAACAAGCAACAAACAGGCGACTACATTGCATGGGATACAGTACAGATCAATTTTTTTCCGGTCTTCAATTCTTTCAGAGGTACCTTTGTACGCTATCGCCGTCTAACGTAGAACCGTCAGAACGAAAATAAAATGAGCATCGCCTCTGTGACTTTACGGTGCCCACCGCCACATCTCTGAGGCTATTAAAACAAATAGCACGAAAATAATGGTTACTCGTGGCTGGCCTAGCATCATTACAATTACATATGATTGTACCGCCTCTTTTTCTAACCACAGAAAAAGAAAAGCTCGCTAGAGCGACAAATAAAAATGTACAAGTGAACACGAAGGCACTGGGTAACGTTCATACTATGCGAGAGATGGCGCCACATGTCCACTTGCGAGAAGGGATAGGATTAGTATGGCTGGCGGGGTGTTTGATTCTTCCTTGCGTGCGCGCGTTTGCGACTAAACCACGTTGAACAGAGATTGCATTGTTTTAGCAACATATACCAACTTCTCATATCATTTTTTTTTTCGCTATATATGTAGCTGCGCTACCGCGCGAAGCGCGGTATATGCATGTGATGTATGTATATTTTCCTTCCAACTAATAAATTATTATTGTGCGTGCTCTATTATTTTCCTTTGTCTCTTTTTTGTTCATCATTAAATTTCGTTCCAAATAAGAAACTTTGCCGCACATGCATATGAAAGCTACCTAAGCGGGACAACGCGAACGTCCTTGGGAATAATTAAAATGACCTGTAAGCACCCGGTTTTCGTGTATGAGGCTGATGGGCTGAACTTTTGAGCAAGTTCGGTACGCCCTTTGGATCGGCCTGGTACAGAAAAGAAGCAGCCAGGTCGGGTAACACGGGTATGGCTCGTTTCGTGCATTGTTTTCAGTACTGTGCATAGTTTTTCGGACATCAAAGCGCTTTAAACACGGACCTTGTGCGCTACCACTTGAATGACAGATCATGGAAACAGGGTGGCATTTGTCCGACAAGCTTTGCCAAAAGCGGAGCTAGGGACCCATCGACTACACCGAGCAGCGCGCCGTCCCCAAGCGTCGTCTCCGCGGATATTGTTGCGTGGTGAATTCTCATGAGGGTCGTGGGCCTGACACGCTGGAGTTCTTCAACACATCTTGATGTGGCGACTATGTGGCGAGTGAAGAAATCGGCTGGGTAGTACAAAAATCACAGCTCTCCTGATTGAGTAACGCTGCCATCGTATACGGCCGACCTCGCGTGCTTTTGTCTGTGTGCTCAGGTTACATTTTTTATTTTATTTTGGTGTTCAGTTACGGGAAAAGGCATCTGTGGTCATTGGGTGTAACCTGTGACTTATCAGGTCGAGAATGCACCCCGTACTTCGCTCAACCCTGCAAAAAGCTGGAGTGACAACGCAGTCGAGTCTTTAAAACTGCGGATGGCATTTTTGTTAGTTAACTGGCACGGTCTTGATGTGACGTTCAAGGTTACCTTGCGTGCGCCACATGTGTTTCTCTACGAAGTACACAAAACAGAAAGCAAGACGTGTTTCTTGGAAGCGTTGTTGGCGCCATTGTTCGCAGCCTGTGAGTCATTGCTTCACTAGGCGAATGGCATCAGGCTGAAGTGTAAGTTTGCCTGACGGCCGCTTGCTTTGCGCCTGCACGCCTTGCGTTGCGCCTGCACGCCTTGCGTCAGTAGTCCGCATGTACAAAGTGGCGCGGTGTTTATTTTGCAGAAATAACAGAAGCGTGCCGTACCGTGCCTGGAATGATAATTTTTATAGTTTGCCGACAATTGTTGACCTGTCTATTACAGTAACGTTTCTTTTACTCAAGAGAGATCAAACGAAGCCTGCTTTCTGATGGCACCTTTCCCTTTTCCTGCCATCCTCCCAAGGCCACGAGCGCTGAGTGGCAAGGCTGTTATTCACCCGTTTCGTCACGGCGTTGACTTCGCTCATTTTCTGTCTCCTCTTTCTACCATGCTATCTCTCCTCTGTAAGCACTGCAGCTACTGCAATTCTTCTGGAGGGGCCAGCGTGTAATTAGAGCCGTCCTGAGGGCATTGTGGCGACGCCCACCGAGTCGTATTTGGAAAAGTCTCATAGAATCATTTCCCCCGTCTCTGCCATCTACATTATACTGCTTAAGAATGACGTGTGGGGCAAGGTTAAAGTTACCGGAAGAGAAACAGCGCCAGTTTCTTACGGTAATGTCAACTTTCCGCCACACATCATTCTCAAGCTATGCGCCACCTGGCCCAACATAATACTCTGGTAAAGACCACACTGCATACACGTTTTCAACAAACCCTCGGCGTGGCGTTCAAGACAGAAACAGCAGCAGCAGCAGTGGAAAAGTCGAAGAGCCGAAAAAAAAAGAAAGAAACCCAGTGCCCGAATCCAATAATCATGATCAATTGGCACCTGCTCTGACGAACACCATTAGCGTAAGAACGTTTCTGTGAATGCCAGCAAATATCTTCAAATGGGGAGAAACAATGAGTACCCCAAGCACGCAGTCACACTTCAATGTGCTTAGTACATATTCTTTTATTACTTACTATTCTTTATTTATAATTTATTATTCTTATTTATTATCTTATTTTTGCTCTGTAGAAATCAGCTATAAGTTTTTTATCTTGTTCCCCAAATATCTGAGTACCCAAAAACGAATCGCGAGGATTTCGCCTCATACGTAATGCTTCTACATCAGAAAGATGCATATTCTACGTTTCTTTTTATTGCGACAGCAGTTATATGGACACTACAGACGCATTTCTGCCGTCTGCCGTGAGGTTCTGCACAAAGTCCGAGGGCGAAAAATAAAATTGGAGGACGCTTAAGCTTCGCCTTCAAGAGTGGAACGCGACAGCGTTCCCGTCGACCCGCCAAGGGGTGTAAGACAATGGGCTACGGCGCAGCGACTACGCGCCCCGCATCGGACGCGGTGAGCGTCGAGCAACGCAGCGTTCGGCGCGACAACGAAATGTGCGCCTGAGCAAGCGACTCACGCCTGAGCCTTAGACACAGCTCGTTTCTAAGGCAAGATCGCGTTCACTAGAGGCGCTTTTGTACAGCTTTGAAGCATCGAACTCGTGGCTCAGTGGTAACGTCTCCGTCTCACACTCCGGAGACCCTGGTTCGATTCCCACGCAGCCCATCTTGCAAGTTGTTTTTTATTCATGAAGTGCCTGCTGGGATTTATCGCTCACGGCGAACGCCGCCGACGCCGACGACACCGGCTTTTCTGCGACACGAGCTCCTTAACGCTGTCGCGTTAAAAACCGTCGCCGCGCGCCGTATGCTGTATGTGCGAGTGAAAACTGATGACTGTGAGCCGGCGAACGTGGCTTAATCTCGCGTGCGCGAGTGAGGAACGCCAGCCGGAAGCGTGCCTTCTCCCGTCGCATGCGAGGCACGGGGTCAGGCAAGGGTGGGAGGGCGTTCTTCTCCGGCGACTGACAAGGTGCCTTGATGTCCTCCTGGCCCGCCGCTCCGTGCAGAGTGGAGACATCGGCGGCGACTACTACGGCGTTGGACACACGAATGGCGGGCACCGTAATAGACGCCTTTGGAGGACGCCGTAGGGACGCGTTGCCGGCGTTCGCGTGCCTTGAAAGCGATCTACGACGTTGCTGAAGTGCGCGCCTGCGCAGGCCTCAACTTTAAAGCGATCTGTGATGTTTTCAGAGTGCGTGTAGGACCAGTCTCTTCGTATGCGCTGTGCTTTCGAAGTTTCATTCACATTGAAGCGAGAGATGCACGCAGGTTAATTGGCTTGCTGCTGGCGCGATTCCTCACTCCAGCATTTCTGCAGCTAGTTTCTGCGCCCATCGAGTGAGATGTGTTCATGTTTAACTGTGCGCGCGTGATGCCGTAGTTATTAATTTAGCTAAAACACGTTGGCGAGATAGTTGGTATGAATCCATGATAGAATGTGTACGCGCTACTGAAGAAGGGTGTAGAAAGAAGCTGACACAAAATGACAGCGCTGTCTCTGTGTGTCTGTTTCTTTCTACACCATTCTTAAATAGCGATTACAGATTCTATCATTGTTTAGTTAGTAAGCGAATGTTTACAAATATATACGGCCGGTAAGACTACTATACTTGCTTCATACAGCGATCTACTAATTTTTGCTGTCGCAATCAGTGCTTCGCCTTTAGGGCGGATCTACGACGTTTTATTTCCACTATTAGCCTTTCGTTCCAGGTTTATGATGCGCACGACGTTGCGTCCCCTTCTATTCGATCGAGAATAGGTTTACTCCGACTTAACATAACAAATTAAAAGAAAAGGGTATAGACGCTTTGCCACCTATGCAGGTGGCATTTTCAGTATACACTGACACAAATGAGGAGAGGTCCAGTCTACTGTAGCACGTCGGCGTGCAACACTAACCGTGACCCACTGACAGACCCTTACAAAATTAAGGACGTGTGGCACGATTAGACCGGACCTCCCCTCATTAGTGTCAGTGTATACTGAAAATGCCAGCTGCATAGGTGGCAAAGCGTCTATACCCTTTTTTAATTTGTTATGTTAAGTCGGAGCAAACCTACTTTCAAGCATGAATTTACCCCGCTTTTGGAACCTTTGTGCTCTCTGTTCGATGAAACACGACATTCTGTGTACTAAAGTTTCGCAGTACGGCATCCGTGGCTGCACACTTTGACCAATCCAAAGTTATACAAGCAATCGCTTTCAATTCGTCAGCCTTCAATACACATATTCTAACTTAGGTCTTATAAAGTATGGAATTCCGCAGGGCTCAATTTCAGGCCCCTTTTAGGCTTTGATGACAGCAATCTCTTCATTCATGGCACTAACCTCTTAAATGTCATGCATACAGCAGACACGTTGCTGACAGAACTCTCCTTATGGCTCTCCGATAACCTCTCAACTCTTAATGTAGAGAAAACCAAATACACAACGTTCAGAGTTAGAAATCGATCAATTTACAATAATTTAACATTGGTCTTTTCATGATCAATTGATTGAATGAGTGACCTCCTATAGGTTCTTGGGGGTACAATTCGAATAGCATTTAGGTTGGACAAAACATGTGACTAAATTGAAGACCGGTATATCGGAAATAATTGGCATGTTAAATCGATTAAAACCTTTGCTTATAATGTAGTTTAAGCGTCAACTATACTACGTGATGATATTCTCTCGGTTTTACTACTGCATATAATATGGGGTACCACAACTAAAGATGATCTAGAACAATTAGCGATGTATATTCTGCAATAGAGGCCTCTGCGTTACATTGAAAACTTAGGGCGGTATGATCACACAATTCCTAGCTCGTTACTAACATAATTTACACAATATTTATTATTTATAATTTGCGCTTACCGATATTCATATTTAACGACCTCAAAAAAGAAAACGCGAGTGAATTTCTGGATTCCCATATTCACTCGAAGTGCCGCTACGATCTAAGACGGGGACCATATGTCTGGAAACGAATCAGAACTTGTTATATAGGGTCTGCAATCGCTTAATTATCGCATACCTGACTTCCTTAATACCAACCCAGAAATTGTTGAACTGGCTTTGTCATGCAACACCTAATGTGCATACAAAAGAAAAGTGAGAAACGTTATCCTCTTAGTAGTTTAGCTTATGAGCTTATAATTTGCGTTTAATTTCTTTTATCTATACATTTGTAGAGAAGGATTGGAACGCTGTAGTGGGTCGTCCTCTCCAGCACTTTCTGGTGGGTCGTCTTTATCAGCGCATTTGATCGTGAATGCCGCTCGGGCTGGGAGTCCGTGACCTGATCTAACGATTGGTCCCCACACTCCGTTGACTAATAAACGACTTTACAAGTGGTGGAAGGTGCTTCGGCGTCTAGCGTCCATTCTGGAGCTTCGATCCCGTACACCACGCTCAACCATGCCTAAAGACGCATCCCAGCAAAGTCCTCCTACTCCATATAAGCAAGTGCCTCCTCCGTCGATCATGTGCTCTGGTGTGCTTCGCCACAGGGACCGTGCCATTTTCAACTGCGCGGACTACATCGACATCCGAAACTGACTGACGACATATCAGAGAGTAAGCGCCCACAACAAATGGGACGACCGCGCGAAATTGAGTAACGTGCTCTTCTATGTAGCGGGTGTGGCCAGTCTCTGGTACAACAACCATGAGTCTGATTTTCCGACGTGTCCTCGTTTAAGACTGCCACATCGTGCATGCATCCACCGACAGGGACGCCACAGAGCGGCAGCGATCAAGCGCTGTTGGCGTCACCTGGTAGCATACCTACATATAGAGATGCGACCATGAATAAATGGGGACTGTGCGAGGGGTTCTTTGACTGTTCACTTGTCCTTCCTTCCATGTCGTCGGCCGACGTCTTCCGGCGCAATCCCCCTTGTACGACGGCGCCTCCGCCGCCGCCCGGGCCACCGTCTACGACATAACAAAGGCCTCTTTAGTGGCTGTGTGTTGTAGCCAGGCTGTGCGCAAGCTGCGTGCGCAATTGCATTTGCGAGGACGTGCGCAGCAACCGGGCGAATCATTTACCAGCTGCATTGAGGATGTTCTGTGCTTGTGTAAGAGAGTCAATGCGATGATGATGATGATGATGCTGAAATCCGACATGTCATGAAAGGGATAGAGAACGATGCTTTCAACATGCTTCATGCAAGGTATCCTGAGTCCGTCACCGACATCGTCACTCTATGCCAGAGCTACGAGGAGCTGTGCAGGCAGCGCTCGTTGACACTTTGCCCTTCATCGCGTGACGAACACATTGCTGGTTTGGCTACCATCTCCGACCAGTCAGCGCTGCTTGTAGAAATGCAAGCGTTTTTCCGGGAGGAAGTTGCACGCCAGCTCTCCTTGATGACCTTCGCTCAGCCGCCGCGTATACGACAGCCTGCCTGAATTTTATGCCTCCGCTACATCGCGCGATTGGGCAGGAAATCATCGAGGTCTTACCAGACCGGCGCCACCATTTTCCTGTGGCTGCACCACTCAGCTACGCTGAAGTCGTCGCGCGGACCCAACAACTCTCTTCAAATATGCCTCTCCGTTATGCCGACGTCGTGGCTAGGCCCGAACTGCAGCCAGCCATGCAGTCATATCAGCAGCCGCCGCATACTGCGCGTCCTGTGACATGGATGGGACCTGCCCCAGTGAACCGGTGGCGTACTCCTGACAACCGGCCCATATGCTTTGCGTGCGGCTACGCCGGTCACGTCGCAGTTTTTCGTAATCGTGTGCAGCCACCTAGTACCGGACCACCCATGGCAAGCCACCCGAACCATCTGTATAATGGCCAATCGTCGTCTATGTCGCTGACTTTGCGCCCGACGCCAACTGCCCACCGTTCGCCGTCTCCTCGCCGTCGCTCTCTGTCGCCGATGCGACCTCGCCCCGTCACTCAGGACGAGGAAAACTAATCGTCGCAGTCCAAGAGGCAAGGGCTGCGACACCGTCGGAATGTCAAAGCCCTCAACGCAGTCCCTCGAGCCTAATCGAAGGGTTTGTTGACGGTGTTCGCTCATCTGCAATCGTAGACACAGGAGCCGCGGTATGTGTTATGGACGCTAAGCTTTGCCGTATACTTCGGAAGGTCATGACGCCCCTTTCTGGGCTGTCCCTCCGCACAGCCAGTGCTCATGATATTCACCCCTTAGCGGCTTGCACTACTCGTGTTGTCATTGCCGACGTTCTATACTCCGTATAATTACGCCGTATCATCTTTTCCTCATGCTCGCATGACCTCATCTTAGCCTGGGATTTTCTCCGGCGTCGCAATGCCGTGATTTATTGCGCACACGCCGAAATAGAACTCTCGCCGTTGTCAGACTTGATGCTGGCCGACAGTCCTTCGGTTTCGAACAAGCTGCTCGTCAAAGCCGACACCGCAGTCCCTCCGAACTTGTAAACGGTTATGTCAGTCTATTTCAGAAGCCTCTCCGACACCTGTGCACTACTTTCTCCATCCGACCGCTTTGGCACCTGAAAAGGTCTCCTGCTACCTTTTGCGACCGTAGTAGTCACTGAGGGATCCAGCGCTATCTTTGTTAGCAACCCGTCCCCATGCACTGTGATGCTTTTGCGAGGGGTATGTTTTGGCAGCGTGGAAGCCATTGGAGCCGCGCAAGTTATGGACGCGCCCGATGACACGCACTGCGCCAGTTACTGTACGGTCAGTGCTATTTCTACGTCTGGTCCGTCACCCTGTGATATATATGGTTTCTCCACTGCTGATAAACGTATGCCGGCCCACTGTTCCCAGCTTTCGTGCCAGTTTTAAGAATTTCGTTCTTCTTTCGACGTCGGGCAACCTTCCCTGGGCCGGACGTCCGCTGTTACGCATCGCGTTGATACAGGCTCCCAACTGCTACTGCGGAAATGCCCTTATCTCCCGCAGAACGTCGTGTAATTAACGAGCAAGTCGACGACATGCTTCGACGCTAAGTAATTCGACTTTCGAACTGTCCATGGGCACCAGCTATCGTCCTTCTTGCGAAAAAACACAGTTCTCTGCGGTTCTGTGTGGACTTTCGGCGCCTCAACAAGATTACTCGCAAGGACATTTACCCGATACCGCGAATTGACGACGCCATTGACAGCCTACAAGTAGCAGACTTATTTTCTTCTCTCGATCTGCGCTGAGGGTATTGGCTATTACCCATGGCAGACGACGATCGACCGACGACCGTTTTTGCCACGCGCGGTGGCTTGTACGAATTAAACGTCATGCCATTTGGACTTTGTAATGCGCCCGCAGCTTTTGAGCGCATGATGGATACCATTGTGCGCAACTTGAAATCGTAGACATGCTTGGGCTACCTTGACGACGTCGTTGTTTTAGCTCCGGAATTCCCAGGCGCCTTCAACGCATCCGGCGTGTTTTGACGCGCTTGCGAAACGCCGGCCTACAACTAAATTGGAAGAAGTGCCAATTTGCAGCGCGGCAGCTAACCATACTCGGTTACGTTATCTTAAAGGATGGAATTTTCCGCGATCCAGTCAAACTTCGGGTCGTTGCCGAATTCCACACACCTATATCCGTCAAAGACCTGCGCTGTTTTGTAGGTCTGTATCCTACTTTATACGCTTCATCCGAAACTTCGCTACCATCATATCGACGCTGACGAAGCTCCTTGGAAGCAGCGGGTCCCTGACTTTGCGGTCGTCAGAGTGCGACGAGGCGTACGCAATCCTGCGCCGTTTGCTGATGTCACCTCCAATTTTGCGTTACTACGAGCCGACGGTTCCTACAGAAGTGCACACTGACGCCAGCAGTGTTGGCCTTGGCGCAGTCCTTGCGCAACGCAACCATGGGTTTTCGAATACATTGTAGCTTATGCAAGTCGCACGCTTACGAAAGCGGAGAGTAACTACACCGTGAGAGAAAAAGAATGTTTGGCGATCATCTGGGCTCTTAATAAATTCCGGCCATACTTGTATGACCGCCCATTTAACGTCGTCACAGGACACCACGCACTTTGTTGGTTGTCGCCACTGAGTCTTCAGGCTGCCTTGCCCTTTGGTAAATTCGCCTGCAGGACTGCGATATTCGCGTGCTCTACTGTAGGGGCCGCCAGCACTCTGACGCCCACGCCTCTTGCGCTCTCCGTTGCCCGAAGACAGTGCCGCTGCCGTTTCTTCCATCCCAGCCTGCCGCTTCTTCCATCGACATTCGCACCCTCGCTTCCGAACACCGCAAGGACCACTCGATCGTGTCACTGATAGACGCTTTCTGATCCATCGGCTCAACCAACCACTCGAGCATTACGTCGTCAAGCCCACCATTTCGCCATTCGCGATGACCTACTACACCGGCGCAATTACACTGCCAATGGGCGCTAGTTGTTGCTAGGAGTACCCCGCAGTCTGCGTTCTGAAATATGCGCGTCATTCCACTCTTACCCACCGTGTGCACACTAGAGATTATTCAAAACTTACCCGCGCAGTCGATAGCGGTACTACTGGCGCGGGATGTACAGCTACGTTCAGAAGTTCGTTCGCTCGTGCACTGGTTGTCAGCGCCGCAAACCTTCACCGCGCCTCTCGCCAGCCGGTCTACAACCACTACCTTGCCCTACCTGGCCGTTCGGGCGCGTCGGCATCGATTTGTATGGGCCACTTCCCCTGACATCTGTTGTAACCGCTGGGCCATCGTGGCTGTTGACCACGTCACGCGATACGCCGAAACTACCCCTCTCCCAGCGGCTACAGCACGCGATGTTGCCTCCTTTCTGCTTAACCGATTCGTACTGCGTCATGGTCAACCACAGGAGTTGCTCAGCAATCCCGGACGTGTCTTCTAGTCGGTAGTAGTCGAAGCCATCCTCGAAGAGTGCCATGTTTTGAAGCACCACTGGCTTTTGACCCTTTTTCTTATTGTACGGCAGGTACCACCGCACACAATCGACGCAATCATTCCGTACAAGCCGGATGCGCCGGATCTGAGTTTGCGCCTACAGTTCTGCCACAGCAAGACGTGTCGAAGAGTGTCGCAATCTCGCACGGGCCTTTACTTCAAATGACCAAGAGTGCCAGAACAGCGTTCGTGATGACACCACTTTGCGCCTACGTTCTCCGCTGGCGCACTTGTGTGGCTCTCGGTCCCTTCCACTGCACCTTGGCTCTCGTCGAAACTACTGCCCAAGTATGAAGGCCCTTACCGCGTCGTCGAACGCACATCTCCGTTAAACTACGTGATCGAGCCCGTTGATCGGTCTTCGGACATGCGCCGCCGTGGGCGAGGCATTGTCAACGTCAACCGCCTCAAGACCTACTATGAATCCCCCATTGTGACAAGCTTTTGGGTCGCCGGGTGGCTCCCTTTTCGTTCCCTGGGGTAATTGTAGAGAAGTATTGGGAACAATATATTGGGTCGTCCTCTCCAGCGCATTTGCTCGGGAATGTCGCTCGTACTGGGAGTCCGTGCCCTGCTCTAACGGTCGGTTCCAAACGTCGTTGACTAATACATGCCTTTACACATGGAACACCTGTTTAATGCTTACAACGCAGTGCGCTCTAATATTTTTCATAACAGCTTTATCTTCTATATTCCTAATTAAATTTGTATTGATGAGGTCTTTTGCGTAAAGTGTAATATGAAACTTTTGTCATGTGATTTCTTTCTCGCTCTCTTCCCCTTTCTTCGTTTCTTTGTTTCCTTTTTTTTCTTTTTTTCTTCTTTAATTAACGTGACTGATGTATTTGCGCGCTGTTTGCTACTGTTTCCAAAATACGGGATCGAGGTCTCACCAGGCGACGTATCGCCTTTAACCTCAACTCCCGGCGGAAGTATCATGATGGAAATGATTAATGCTGTGAACGTCATCTACTATTTTGTCTGAAGCAAGTACTTATTCACCCACTAATTGCAACGTTAAACTACGGACAAAGCTGTTGGGAGCGGCGTGCCTGCTATTCACAGCAATTCCTGCGACAACCACTGGTAGTGTTTCCAAAGTCATGTGTAATGTACAAAGTGCGCATAACAAGCACGTAGTTATGACGTTTAAATTGTGATGTGACTTTGGATATGGGTTACAGACAGGAGAAGACTATGATGGTACATACGCTGAATACTTTATTAGTCGGGTCTATAGCGTGTATTGAAGAATATCTTAAGCGCGTAATGTTGCGACTAACGCTGATGGTTATATAATGACCTAGTGTTGGTAACTGCGTTGATACTTGCTGTTACTATTACACGTAGAATGCGTATTACACATTTAATTAGAAAGCGAAGGGGAAACAGCAAAATTAGAAAGGAAGGGGTAGGATGCAGTTAGCTAATACTAAACAGCATTTACTGTTCTGGCCTTGTAAGGTGTGACGCCGGGCTAGTTGGTGTTCCATGATGATATAACCGGAGCGAGAGTTGACGCAGAACACAAAAAGAAGTGACAAGGACAAGCGCTACTATCCTAGAAGAAGCAGCACTCGCTTGTTAGCGCCTTGATTCCTTCAGAATGGTGAACGTAGTAAAACATTCAGTAGAAAAGGCGAATAGGGTCAGACGTTATCTATAACTCGCTTAGAAGGCGTTCTTAAGGCATTCAAGCAGAAATCAGCTCCTCACTCCTCCTATGAAAAAAATTTTTCGTGTCGAATACATCCCTCTAATTGCTCTAATTAGGATGCGCTGCGCTCACATGTTCTGCGTACACAGATGCGCAACAAATTGAAGAGCGCCGGAGAGAGCATGACTGCCTAACGAAACTAGCTCCAAATGTTTGTTCTCTTTCTTCTTCTTTTTAGGAAGTGTTAGGAATGCCACAACGGCACGCCTCACACTGTAATACGCTGCGCAAATGGGCACTCGGTAGCTTCTTTTTTTCCTCACCGTGCGACTAACCCTTCGGTATATGCTAGTCTGGTATTTTACAGCAGCCAGACAAGCTCATAAAGGGCCCAAAATAAACGGGACTTGCTTGCAAATCGCAGTTCTTCGGCGAGGCGGGAATGGATCCTCATTTGCATATACCCAGCCATCTGGCAAAGAGAGATACTCTTGAGAACGAAGGGGTGGCTATTAATGTTCTCGGGGTATGCATTCCCAGCTGCCTTCAGTGGCCTCTTACTTGAATAAAAAGGAAAAAGAAAAATGAACAACGTGATATTTTGGGAAGGAAACCTAGAATGGCCCTGTTAGGCACGCTACAGGAACTGCGTTTGTGTTCGCTAGTTGAGTGCCAAAAATACAGTGCCGAAATGGCCGAGAACCAAGACTCTCTTATTGTTCAGTAGGCTCGCACCGTGTACTGGCGTCGATGGGGCACTTCATAGACTGAAAAGGTAGCGTATTTTGCCACGGTCCTTTCTACAGCAAGCGGCGCAGTTGCACATCTCAACAAGAGGTTACCTTGTTCCATTTATGTACCGTGTTTCCCCTAATTTAAGCGCCCTCTGGATCTAATAAACCGGTGGCTTTATATATATATATATATATATATATATATATAGTCATATCATAGGAAGCCAACAAACACTGACACCAAGGACAACATAGGGGAAATTACTTGTGCTTAATAAATGAAATAAAGAAACGATAAACTAATGGAAATTAAAGTGGATGAAAAAACAACTTGCCGCCGGTGGGAACCGAACCCACAACCTTCGCATTTCGCGTGCGATGCTCTACCAATTGAGCTACCGCGGCGTCGTTTTCCCATCCACTTTTCTTGGGTATTTTATGTGTCCTAGTAGAACCCTGGGAGTGTTAGCCAGTGCCACCACTCACAGACCTTGGCGGCGGACGTGGAACGTCTTTTTTGCCGCAGGCGTCACGAGAACGTGATCCTTTAGGGTGAAGGCAACTGGTCAATGAACCCACATATGCTACCTGAAGGCATCAATGTTGCCGGATTCGAGACCCTCGTTATGTAATGAACGAGAAGAAAGGGGGTTAACCGAGGGGCCCGATTAATCGGGCCCCTCGGTTAACCCCCTTTCTTCTCGTTCATATATATATATATATATATATATATATATATATATATATACACTTGCTCAGACTATTTGCAACACCTCCCATAGAGTCTGTACACACATCTTGGCACCTTTCACAAGGGGTGTTCAATCAGGAAAAATAAATGAAGGGTATACGTGGCACCCCTTGGTTTCGGTGTTTTCACAACACCTTACAGTATTTTACATGGGATTTGCCCTGTGTGCCTGCTACAAAGATGCACATGTTCTGTTCACTCTGCGTGAATATATACTCGTGAGTGACAAGATTATTTCACAAATAATAAAATCACAGTTACTATAAATTACTGTGCAGCGAGAAGATGGGTATCCCAAGGATGGAATCCCAAGGATGGAACCGTATATGACTCGATTCCATTCGAGACATCACTCATTTCCGCTCTGTCATAGCTTGATGAATAAATAAATAAATAAATAAATAAATAAATAAATAAATAAATAAATAAATAAATAAATGTTTCTAATGAAGATATCGTGAAGAAGGCCAGGGCGAAGCTATACGCTATAAAAGAAAAGCTACAAGCTAAAAGATTTAAGGCTCACCCATCATTATAGTTTGTTCAGAAAGCTTGTAGCTTTCTGTGTTGCAAGGATACAGATCGTGCTTTATTGGTCCTTCCACACCATAAATGCGTAATGTGTTGATCACAGTGTTTGTATATTTCTCGCGTACAATATTACGCTTTATAGAGCTAGATGGAACGACCCTGATACAACAAACGCCATCTAAGGAAAAAACTCAAGCGGACGCTATAGATGTGGCGCCATGTATACGGACATGACCAAGAGCCCCGCTTCGACAAAATGCAAAACGCTCGTTTCTGCCTCTGCACCGAAGCAGTCTCCTAGCTGGACTGGTCATAATTGACGTCCTGGCTTGGCGCATATGCATGACGTCGGCGACAACGCTGTCGAGTCGCTGAGCGGGGCGCACGAACGAGTTTGCAGTGATTTGCCTCTTGTCATATGGCCTCACCCATGTCTGCGTGAGGCAAAGTATGTCACCGCTTTTGACGTTCACATAGTACGCCACGTGGCCCATGTGTTTCGGCAGAGAAGGTACGTTGAGACATGCGACGAGGCATGCTGTGCGATCCGCCATGTGCCTGCGCAGAATTACTGTATATGCTACTATTCGCAGCATATACCAAAGCTACCAAAGGTAGCATATACAATAACTCTAAGCTTGCATTGCGCCATGCGCCATCAAATGAATCGCATGCCAGGCAGAGCCCGACTACGTGCACAGCCTGGAAGATATTCATTACTGCCGCCTTCTGCAACGATGGCGCAGTGGTTAGCGCACTCGGCTACGGAGCAGCAGTGTAGCGGTGGGGCAAAGGATGGAACCCTCGCCCTGGCCGCTTCTTCTATGTTAGGTGACGATGATGTAATTTGTGTGGCATTTTTCTGCCGCGGCTTTCTGACGACAGCAGGATCGCACAATGAGCTAAGAAATGATATCCCGATAAAAAAAAAAGGCGGAGTGTTTACAAGTAGAATCTTCGGCAAGCAATCTGTGAGTGCGAAATTCTTGCGGCACACCGCGACTTCTTTCTTTCTTTTTTTTAAAATAATGTTCGGGCAAAACACTCTAGAATTTCAGTGACGGACACCGTTGAAAGTCAAAACAAGACTAATGGAGTGAGCCTCTTACAGATATCACCGCGAAAAAGAAAGAAACAACGCAGTATGATCGGGAATTTTCATGCACACATTTGTTTTGATAGGGCACTTCCTCTGCAATGCCATCGGGTCTTTCATGCACAAATAAAGGCGTGTTACGACCTCTTCTTATGGAATACACTGTGAAAGGGGAGGAACTTTCCCCCGACGATTTTCTAGAGGATTCCGGCTGGCATTTAGCCGGCCAAAGACGCCATCTGACGAAATCGTCGAAATAGGCCCGGCAATGGAGCCAGGCCTAGTGCGGGACCCGGGCACAACGATCGTGGCAGGACCGGAGCTGGTGTCAAAAACCGCATTATTCGTCGTGGAAGAATGCCGCCGTTTCCCAGGGAGGACATCAAAATTGTGATCAGAGGGAGGGGTGGCCTGATATATCCATGATAGGCCTGACTGTGGTGGCTGATGCAATCAACACCGCTGCTTGCATTGAGGATTCGAAGCGTGAAGCGGACACGATCTGTCCTAACTATCAACAGAATATCGTGTGGTGAGCACTCACCAGGAGAACGCAGCCAAATATGTTAGGGTCAAGAATATTTTGGTGGTGAGTCGTCTGCACGAGGTAGCGGCATAGCGCACGGCACCACATGCTACGTGCAAAGGTGTAATACGAGACGTTGCCCGTTGTGAAGGGCTAGAGGTGTTGCAGCGCAAGATTGTTAATGCAAGAAACACCCTGGTGCTGACAGCCAAGAGGATCAAGGACACCAGCACCGTCATAATTGCCTTTGACGGATACCGGGTACCCAACTACGTCAGGTACGACAATGCATTGGTCAGATGTACATTATGCTTGAGATGTACGATGCTTGAGAAAGCATCGGAGTACTAATGGTTCAATGGCTACACTTGTCAGCATTGGGTGTTACAGATAATCTAAAGCTGGGAAGTAGTTTGAGAGATGTTGCACTATGGAGCATTGAATCACCGCACATAAAAATATTCAGCTCACTACCGTAACGTAACAGTAGCGTAAACACAAAAAACAAACAAACAAAAGCAAGCAAGCAAGCAAGGGAAGCAAGCAAGAAAGCATCTAATATTATTATATTGTTCACGTGTCAGAACCACGATCTGATTATGAAGCACGCCGTAGTGTGGGACTCCAGATTAATTTCGGCCACCCGGAGTTCTTTAACACGCGCCAAATGCACGCTACAAGAGCATTTTTGCAATCCACCACTTATCGGAATGCGGCCGTCTTGGCCGGAATCGAACCCGCGACCTTGTTCTGAGCAGCGCAAGAACGAAAGTATATTTTATTACATCTTCAGCCTAAACTCAAAATAACCGCCGTTTTCGACTACTTTCTCACCGCGGCTGAATACTTACATATATTGCCATCACACGGCTTCGTGCAGTTAACGTTGTGCAAATGAGATATTTGCACATACTTCTCGCAGTTGAACTTTTACCCTCCGCGCCTCCTTTATTACTTCCTAATTCTATTAATGCCTAGAATGATGCTGCAGACAGCACGCAATGAAGCCGTCTATGAATTCATTTCACCTTTACAGAGAGCGAGATAGAGAAAGAAACAGAAATAAATTTTATTGAAATGAAAGACAGGCAGGTCGACCAGAGCTAGTGCGCTCTAGTCTGCTAATCTGCACTGGGGAAAGGGAAAGAGAGTGAAGTATTTAAATGAATGATCATGTTAAGATAACCAGTGAGTGCTTATGTACATTAGACGGTGGCCCTTCTAGATGCACTAGTCTAGTTTTGTGTCGTGAATCAACTTCAACAGCGCTTTAATTGTCCGCGTTGAAGTTGTGGTGTCAAGTCGTCGGCCGAGAATAGTGTCCTCCGAGAGTGCTTTCCTGCGAACGCTGACTAGGGACTTATCCAACATCCTTGGTTCCACATATATGCTTGGCAATCTCACAATATGTGTTCCAGCGTTTCAGGCGTTTGACAATGTTCGCAATCAGGGCTGTTCTTCATGGCCGATGAGGTGTGCGTAGCGACCGGTGAAAGCAACGCCCAGCCGTGTCCTGCGTAGTAATGACGCTTCAAGCAACCTTCGGGGGCAAACAGAATTCACCGTCTCGGTCGATTATATGTAGGCGTCTTTTGGTTTGTCAGCGTGGACTCTGAATGCATTTGTAACGTCTTGCATGAGTGTCTTGATCATTGAGTTGGTGTTATGTTGCGAGTAGGCAATGCGTAATTCATCAGAGGAGAGAGAGAGAGAGGGAGAAACTTTTATTGTTTAATATTATTTTCGTGTAATGGTCGGAGCCCCTTTTGTCCAAGGCCCCACTGTCTTCGACCACCCGCTTGACCTGTTTTATGAATGACTGCTGTCCCGCTAGGTCTCAACTGGTTAGCTGTGCCTGCGATTGCTCCACTGTGTGGCTTGTTTTATCAAGTGATACATATTACATGAGATTCTGAATCATTCATCAGAGGAATAGAATGTCGATCTTGCCTCACTGTCAGCGAGTTCATTGCCAGTCACACCACAATGACCAGGCACCCATTGAAAGCGATCAAGTGGCCACCTTGCTGGGCACTGCGATGAAGTTGGCCGATTGCCAGCACGAGCAGATGATATAGGCCTTTCTTTAAAGAACATTTTAGTGCTTGCAACGCTGATTTGGCATGACAGAACGCCGTCCATTTATGAGGTGTCTGCGTTCTCATAAAATGACAGCCTCCCGTATTGCCACCATTTCCGCAGCCGTAGATGTCGATTTGTGGTCCAATTGTAATCGCCGGTTAATGCCAAGTTGCAGGATAACAAATGCAGCCGTTGGGACAGAGGTGTCACCGAACCATCGGTATATACTTGTACAGTTCCAGCATATGATTTAAATATTGGGATAAAGTGAGTGGCTTCACGCCAATGGAAGAAACAGGAGACTTTCTCGCAATTCCAGGTATATTAAGCCTTACTAGTCTTTTCGGTATTGTCCAGGGAGGTGCTTGGGGGATGTTGATGGCCTGGAACCTTGCAGGTATATTGCTTACGCGACATGCAATTGCTTTAGAAAAATCACAGTCAAGGTTGGTCATTGGAAATGATGACGGACGATGGGGTGAGTGTCTGGTCAACAGGAGAACATAGGTTCGCACAGGTTCACAGGAACTGTATACGTATATTGGCCATGCCCGTGCTTCCGCTCTTGTGCCTTTAGTTGACGTGCAGTGTATCAAGCCAAGGCATATCCAGAGTACTTGTGCCAGAAGGCTCTCCGGTATGTGCAGATAAAATGACCCCATGTTAAATAGCACAGGTATGCTGTAGCGCACGTCACCCAGGAAATCGCCTGGTACACTTGGGGTAAAGTTTGTTCAAAAGGGCCCCATCTCAGTTCAGATATACCACGAAGACCGTGTATGAACTGTGTTAGTTTAGTCCTAACTGCAGTAACATCTTTTTTTCCATTACACACTGCCGATAGGTTACACATGGGGGTGTTGAGAAAAAAAAATTCCATTTATAAATTATTGTCTTTCGTTGCGATTACTGCTTGAAGTATGGCGCCACTGCTCGTCGCTCTGCTATATGCGAACATAAAGAGCAGTTGCAGGCCAGCTTAGAGAGCTTATTGTTTTCAATGAAAGATGATGCCGCCTGTTATTAAGCCATTGGAAGGTTTTGATACAGTAATTACCTATTTGCTTAACTTCACCGGGCACTTGGTCTCTAACAAAATAAACAGCATTTTTTGTGCTTTGATAGCAGAGTTTACACTTCTGAGCATCGACAGGATAGATGACCATTCGTTTTATGTGTGTCATCGGACACTGCTGTCTAGGCAGAACAAGGACCGTTATTGCGTCCACAAAATTTACATTTTATTAAAGCCAGGCAGTGTTTGCGAGTCATCGCAATCACGCTGTCCGGCGATACTCCCATCGAGTTCGTTTGCTTGAGTTAAAGTGAAAAAGATCAATCACACACCAAAAATTCAGCTGATGGGAATCGTTCGCGAGGATTTAATGAAATCTACTGCTGTCCACTGACTTGCGAATACTAAAATCAGTTGAATGAACGAGGCTCTCAGGTGTTTCTCTTGTGTCGTAGAGATATTTTATTGAAGCGATTGCCCCTTCTTGCCACTGATCCAATAAAAGTGCGTTTTTTTTTCTTTTTGCGCGAAATGGTATAAAGTGGATTACTACTGATGTGAAAGGTTCATGTACTCGCACGCACCCTTCGTAAAGCAGAACACAGTTTTCTTATTGTTTTCATTTTATGTGAGTCTGACGACAATCATGACGCAGGTCTGAATCGAGAGATTCAGCAGCTTCCTTGTTTGTTCATTTTTGCCGTGGAATAGCGTGACATGGTACGCCGTCCAGTTTCTGATTGCATACAAAGAGATGTCATGAGAAGTTAACTGCTTATGCTTTGGAGACCCTCTTATTGAAATTCGAGCTCTTGTTTGCATTCGACGAATGTTCTACAGAAAACACGAAAATGCAGGTTCCCTTCGCGAAATTCACAAAGGTTCTAATATTAGATCTCATTTCGCTTTGGAATGCAACGTTATTACTGCGTTGCCTTTTGCTACCTTGATCCTTGTGGAACGCAATGGGTAACCGGCGACAGCAGACTGCAATGCTAGAAACTCCGGCAGTTTACACGGACCCCTCAGCACCTAGGATTCACACAAAAAAGGCACAGGCTCAACAGCAGCGAGTCAATGGCCACGCTAAGCAGCCCCATTGCAGTTAATTCACATGACCTCGAAATCCCAGCCATACGAGCGAACGAATGTTTACGCTGATTAACTGTTGCCAATTTGTGCCCTTGCAGGCGGGCGAATTCGTCCTAAGTGGTGGATTGGTTTATCGGTGACATGATGAAATTTGTAATACTCCAGCCCATCAGATGTATGCGCAAGAATTACTCCTTAGAAAACGTGCTCCTCGACAACGGAACATACAGTAAGGATTGTGAGGGCCACTGAATCTTTCCGGATACGTGAGTTTGAACGGAGGCAAATAGTACGGGTACGTTTCAGGTATACGGGAGCTTGGACGCGAGCATCGAGGCAACCTTCTGCGCGGTGTCTTAAATTGCGGAAGCTATGGACTTTAATATTAATATTTCGCACTGTTCCCTTCATGCCGTAGCACATTGCTTATTTCATTGTATTTTTCGATTTATTTTTATCTGAAAAGAAGATGTCTATATTATGAAGCTACTTTAAATGTGACTAAATGGGGAATAACTTGCATTTAGAAAACTAAAATTACAATGCAACTTTTTCTTTTTGCGGACAATTATTGCAATCCAGTGGTCAAGTATCACAGCCGTGTATGTCTGGTTGAAGCCCAACTAATGTGTAGTGGGAAGCGCAGGTTAATGTTGAACGTTGCTTATGCGAACGGTCGTTAAGTTGTATGACTATGGGCTCCTAGCGTTAACGAGTACATTGCAGTGGAGTTGCTTAGCGCAGTCATTGACTCGGTGCCGCTTAGTTTGTTTAATTGCCCCTCGACAGGCGATTGGCCAAGACAAGGGTGGTAACGGGTGATTGTGTAGATAAAATCTGAAAAGAGACAATAAAATATCGGAAATTCTGCAACAAATTATTAAGCAGACTCACGATACAAATATTTGTCATGAAAACGTATGGTTCGCAAAACGGATGCAAATTTGGAGACATAAAATTATGTATAGGGTACAGTGATAAATTTTGAAAAGGATCTACTTTCATATGTTGTCGTTTGCCTTTCTTAACCTGCTATTTCTGAACTGGTGGTCAAGCTATCTTGGGCCTGGAATGACGGGACGGGAGGAGACAACGAAGCGCGCTATTCGTTTTAAAATCTGTTTTTTCTACTTTTAAAGTATAAAGTAAATAAATATATAATATATTTTATATATTATGTTACCTCAAATGTCACTCTTAAAAACATTTTGTGGAGCGCCGTAACGTTATAAGAATATTTTCATGTGGGGAGCGGAGTGGGGCCGGGGAAATTTCAGTAGGCGACGATGAAGACTCCTGCTTTCTCGGTTGGTTGGCCGTTTAGTGGTTTTACGACCTAATTTGAAACCATTTGGGTAACTTGGAGAGCAAGCCTATAACGCAACTTTATTTTCTCTGCAAATACCATGCGGTTAAGAGTACTGCACACAGCAGCACTGCATTCAACGCCGAATTATTCCGCAAAACAAGTTCATCGCAGGGGCAATATCTTCGTATTACTCCTGCTGAAGCTTTCAGTATGTTTCTTGTGGTTCGTATTTATATTTTATTTATTGGTACTATTGGCCTAATTCAGGACCAAGATAGGATGGGTAGGGTACCTAAAAATTACACAAATCACTAGAGACTGGTACTTTATACAAAATGGCAATTTTTTCCTTGCGTCCTTATCGTGCGTATTTACCTTATAAGAACGAACGATGGGTCTAGAAACATTTTGGTGGCACACTTATTGTGCTTATGAATGCCTATTTCGATAGTGATACCTATACTACATTTTGAGAGCCTACAACGTCTTTTCCCGCGTTTTCTTCTAGCCCAATTTTGTTTATAATGTTATCAATTGCTGGGGAACTTGGCTGTAGGTATCCGAATAATAATACAAACACTTTGCCGGTGTAACGGTTGTTATAGATAGCTTTGCTTAAGACAACAACATCTTTGTGAAGATAATTCAAACTGCGCTACGCAGTGATACACTTGAAAGTGACTTAGCGTAGTTGTGCGCTCAGTTCACGTTTCTAGCCGACATCATCGACTAACTTGAATGCCAGCGCGCAACTCTGATCCAGAATGCGAGGCGCATTTTCGGCGCTCAGGAAAGGTTCGCCACCAACCCTAAATGGACATGCCGCTGACAGTGTTAGTTCTAGACTTCAATCGGTCTCAAGGAAAAATACCGAATTTGCGATACTAAAACAACTGTGGAAGGTTCTGACCAACGGACATTCGGAAATTCCAGAGGCCATTGGATCATCTAGCGTTTCGAAGTACCGTATTTTACTGACTATAGCTAATCTATTTCTACAAGTTTAATATAAGTTCGAAGTTCCCGGAATGCCGACTGCACATGTTTATATTTCTTTACATAGAAGGCGTACTTGAACATAATGACACCGCGCTGCACTTGCAAATGTATCCCGGGCAATGTTGCATAGCGAAGTTAGCTCCGGAATTATTCTTGCGGCGCACTAGCAATATTTCCGGCTCATACTGGCCGCTAATGATAAGCAACCAAATGCTGGTCGCAATACTTAACATGTTTGGTTTTAAGTGCTTGGATTTGGATGCGCATGCGCAAAACATCCTTGCAAGATGCGCAACGCATTTATATGCGATTTGTGGAGATTATGAAAGCACTGAAGACATTGAGGGGCATTCGTCGAATCCGACATCCTTGACTTGTTTTGCTCCGATTGCCCCGATGAGGGTGATATAGTGATTTAGTCCGCTTTTGGAATTGACTCACATATATGCACTCTAATAAAGGACTTTAGCTTTTACTTTCTGACTATAATATTTTTGTTTATATTCTGTTAATTAGTTGCAGACAAGCTAAAACCTTAGTTTCAGTCAAATTTCGTCCCTGTGGACTATGCAGCGGTTCGGATTACGTAAGAAAAACTTCTGTTAAGCTTAAAAGCGCCCCTGCGCTGCGGTTTGAACATAGGGTGTAGAATAGAGTCCGGAAAATATGGTACAAATATGTGCCCTTAACTTTGGTGGTTGTTGAACGTTTCTTTTCTGCATATGCAAACCAAAGGCAGGGAAAGGAGTTGGTACATGAAAACAGAAAGTGTTGAGACCGGTTAACCTCCCTGCCTTTCCTTCTCCCCTTTTTCCTTCCTTCCTTCCTTCCTTCCTTCCTTTCTTCCTTCCTTCCTTCTTGAGATGACACTTGTTTGTCACTGATTTCCCAACTTTTTACTGGAGTCTGGTCAAACCAACGCTAGTTGTCTGATACCCCTTCTAAATTACTTGTAGAATGACACTAGTTTACATAAATTATTTACCAAAGTGTGGGACGAAATACATTGGCGTCAGGAGCTAACCCACGGGGGGGGGGGGTTGCTTATGGGACTTCGGCCCCTCCCCCCAGACATTTTTTCATCCTGTCATGCACCACCGACAAAAACAATCTTGGCACCGGAAATCATTCTGGATTTTGTTTAGAACGACTTTTCACGCTCGAAAAGACATTTCGGTGCGTGCGAATTCGGGTGGATTTCGTGGCAGCGCCGATGCACCTGGAGTCACATAACGCAAAGAGCCCCATCTGAGTACAAAGTTTCAAGGGCGTTTTTATGTCGATCGGCCTCGTCACGGCATCTCGCGGAGGCCCCGTAATCTACGGAGCGCATAGATTTCAATTCCGAAACTTTATGGGTTTAAAGTTCTCATAAATTTTTCATGCGAAAGGTGCATTAACATTTCCAAAGACGTGCTTTGTATTTGCGATTCTGGTACTCTGTGCATTTTATATTCTTACAAACATTTGATGCCAAAGGTGCATTGACTTTACTAAAGCCCTACATCAGACCATACAACAAGACAAGCCAAATCAACAAACTATCAGACAAGTTGACAAATCACGCAGCGAGGTCCTTTTAGACGAAGCGTAGTGGTGGTTCATTTGTGCCGTCACGTCACAGAAAAGAATATCAGCATTTTTGTCACTTTCGCCAAAGCATTCATGTTAAGACACTAAAGCTAACAGAGGTAACTATGTTCTTATTTATTTATTCAACTTTGACTTTTATTCGCGAGGACACAGTGAGCCTCTTCAATTTTCGTGTTCTCGCTACCCGCGGGCTCCCAGAGCCAAACAGAGTGCATGCGTTTTTCTCGTGTTGCCCCGACCACTGCGCGGGGCACCTCGGTGCGCGTTCGTTTTTCTCTGGCCGAGTGGACTTTGGCCTGGCAGAGTTTTGGACGCTTTCTGACTAGCAGATGAGAAAAAAAAAACAATGGTCGCTCACCGCCATCACTGTGGAGACTCGACGGATTGCAGCGCGTTCGCTTGAGGGCATCAGCTTCACTTCGATGTTATCGCAACCTGTATGGAAAGTATTTTGTCTCGCCGGTGTAGGATACCAAGCAGTATGCGTATGGTCCTCTGTGAACCAAACGTCTCACGTTTTCTTCGATATTTCTTGGGTAGTCACATTAGGTGCCTAAAGTAGGCAGTGGATTGTGCCCGACCTGCTTTCCTCTGCGTTTTTTTTTTTCATTTCAGTGCCTCGGCTCCACAAAATAAAAATAGACATAGTTGGGGCGCAGCGAATTGTCGCATGGTGAAGTTCGATTTTGTTACTTCTTTTGCGGAAAGTAATGGGCCATGGGACTCTTCAGTTGCCGGATACCCTTACTATATTATTTCGATAGCAATTATATGGACACTCCAGGCGCATTCCTGCCGTCATCGTCACCGTTATGTTCCGTATAAAGTCTAAGGGCGATAACATCAAGCGTGTAGCATGCTGTATGTGCGAGTGAAAGCGCACGGGCTGGTAATGGGTGAGCCGACGATGCTGGCTCAGTCTTGTATGCGCAAGGGAGAAAAGCGGCGAGGAAGCGTGCTGCCTTCCGTCGCGAGCGATGCATGGGGAAGTGGATGGAGGGGGAGGTGGTTTGTGCCTTAGGATTTCGTGATCTGTGAATATGTGATTGCGCAACGTGTTTATTTGCTTTGTTTGACGCATTACATACAGTGACTTTTGCTTAGATAAGCAGATTTATCACACGTATATTAAAATATCTTGTTGCGAGGTCTCGTGTATAAATGCTTTGTATCCAATGACACCTATCTGCCTTTATCATGCCCTATCTTCGCATATATATATTCCATTGTATCTTCGCATTTCTAATGCATGTTGTGCAGAACTTCTGCTTTTTATATGTTCTCTCTGTTGCGACTATAATTTCTGTGCAGTTACTCACAATACACGACTGGTGGCCGCAGCTCCTGTGCGATACATTCGAATGAAGGATATCGTCATGAAGCTTTTTGCCTGGCCGTTGCATATGTGCAAAATGTAAATAAGGTTCTTGAATGACAAAGTTTCATTCAAATATCTGTCCTCATCCCCTTCATTCATGACCTTTACGTTTTAAATGCAAAGCATTTCATGGCGAACATTTGCCTCTTTGACACTATCTGTCTAGACGCCTACGTCTTGGTCCTCTCATGCTCTTTTTTTTTCACTTGGTATGTACCAAAACTGGCATAGTATGACAAGAGTGTATGATAAATATAAATGATAAGTCATGACGTGTGTGTCGTGTAGGCTGGGCTGGGCAAAGTTACTTAGCAGTTGTATCGTGATACGGCACAGTACTCGGGCAACAAGTATTTGAGACACAGATAGGAGATACTACCGCAATTGTCGTATTTGAAACGGTACTTTCTGTTTGTATCTTGAGATACTTCAATACATTCGCAATTTTTTATTATAACTATATAGTGTAGTTGCAAACGCGTATGCAGAAAAATGTTTGCTTGGAAATTTCGTAACTCCAACCAACCTTGTTTCATTTGAATGAAATGTCTGTTAGAATCTCAAAATATTTGTCTTTCTTGCTCAAGGTATATTATTTTCATTTCAAAACAATGTGTGAAAGCCAGTAGACGCAAGGCAACCCCATTCGTGCATTCTTCAGACTTCGTAACAATGCATCATGCTAGAGAAACTTTGATAACGATACTATAGCGACATCAAAATTTGCGCGACAGACGACGCACGCATTGGCGCACGCAGCACAGTATGGTGGCTACGAGCAAGTGTCATGGCACCGACGAAACTAAAAACAAGAAATCAGGGAAACAAAAGGTCGGCTGCACGAGGACGTTCGCGCGCTTGTTTTTGCCGTGACGGCGCGACCTCCAACACGTGACTCTGCTCCACCAATATGGACGCCCAGACCTCACAACTCGCCCTCACTGGAGGGCTCTGGTGGAAAGATAAACGATTTTCACTGACTTTATTTTTATTTAGGTGGCTTTGCGGCAGAAGTATCAGCTTGGGAAGCGGAATTCATTCATAGTTTGTACTTTCACATGGGAATGTTGGGAAAGCAGTATCTTGTATCTTAAGCTACACAATACATTCTTTCATGTATCAGAAATACCGATACTGATACACGTCTAGCCATACGTACAATACGTACCTCTCATTTATGTTCATTATACGTACCTGTATAATGACGTACCTGTCATTTACATTCGTCATACAGACTTGTCATACTATACCAATTTAAGTACGTGCCAAGGCTTAGGTGGCGGTTTAATGACCTACGCAACACACATGTCAAGACATCATTTATGTTCGTCATACACTCTTGTCATGCTATGCCAATTTGGTACATACCAAGACGTAGGCGGCTGTTTCATGACCTACATGCAGTACCGGGCAGTATCAAAGATGGAGTAAGATAAGAATATCTTAGATACTATACCTTAGATACTCTTTGGGTATCTTGTTTCCGTATCGTGATACAAGATACACATGCGTGTCATGTAGGTCATGAAACAGCCGCCTACGTTTTGGTGCTCCATGGTTGCTTCGTTAACTTAGTAGGCTACCCGCACACTTCTTCGCATAACATCGATTCCCACAGGGCGTGGAATCGGCCGGCTTTTTCATATCAGCGGCATCCACGAAGTGATATAGTTCTAAAGTTGGTGCGATATTTCCTTTACTTATTAAATAGACAAAAAATATTAAAGCTATGATATCAGTTATTTTCGCACAATTTTTGCAACACCCGAATATTCTTTTATGAAATAATACGTATTTTTCTCGTCCTGACAGTGCATAGCGTTCAAGAATTCGTTGGCAGCATCTTCGGCAGTGCCAATATAGTTATTACAAGGTCCATCTAGATAGGTCGCGAAGCTTGGAACGAAAAGTGTGCCAGAATTTATCGCGAAAGATATCGCTTAGCGACGCACGATTGAAGCGTGACTAGGTGAGAAGGGGACAAACCCTTAAATCGGAAACTTATATGATAAAATGGTGCGAAAATTTTTAATCGAAATACTGCCATATGAATAAATACTCCATTTCAAATATTTTTGCTCTACCAAAACAACAAATGTTCTTTTTTATATTTCACAATTTATTAGTTCGTTCTTGCTAACCCCCACCAACCTGTTAAACTTGCTCAAGACTTGGCAAGAATGCGCAAATCAGCTATTATGTTGTGCGGAATACGTTGCTCACTTGTACGCGGCGGTTTTATCCGATATTTTTACTTTATTTCCTTGCGTGTTGGTTCAAAGTGTGACATGCCCGTCACTTCAAATTTTGCTTGAGTAGCTCCCGGCATTCATTCGCGAAAAGTGTGAGTGGAGGCTTTTTGTTATCTTGCAAGTTCACGTTGCGGCATGCGACGCGCTGTCGCTGTGTCTCGTCGTGACGATAAATGCGGAATGCTCCGCGAAGAAACGCCGGGCTATGTTTGCTCCCTCTCCGTAACACAGGCCCTGAGTTTCCGACGAGCAACAAAATTAGTAAGTCGAATGTTTTCTAAATGATGATGCGGGGAAATGTTGCCTTCTCTGATCACTGTTGGATATGAATACCAGGCGTCGCGTGCAATGGCGAAAGATACTGTGGAAAGGTTTCACATATGTTGCTATACATTAAGGACTGTGTGTTGGCCATGGTACTTTTCATCCATTGAAACATGTTTTTTTGGGGGTCAATAATATTGGCTGCATTATTCTAGACGAATAAAAGTGAAGTTGCTTTTGAAACCTTCTTAAGGAACCTTCCTAAGGAACCTACTGGAGCTATTGCCGACAATAACAATCTAATTATGTTCACATTAAGACACACGTCCCTCCTATAATTAAATGACACGCTGGCGCTTCCGCTGAGGTGAGTCCCAAGCTCGCCTCAGCCTGAAACAAAAATAACTGCTGGCGTAGCGGTCGAAATGCCAGACGCCAAAGAAATTCAAAATTTCGCACCAAGCAGCATGAGATCTTGACGTATCTGCCGTTCCCGGTAGTGACGTCGCTTTTTATTTTTTGCTTGCTGTTAGTTGTCCCCCCGATACGTAGATGGTGATGGTTTGCAACGAGCCGCCATGTTCTTGACATGTAGGCATCTATGGAAGCTTGGCTACCAGTTGCATACACCTTGGTTATTATTTATGCATTTGATCGCTCAACAAATTCTATGAGGAGGAGGGCCTAGTTGCAACCTGAGCCGCCCCCCCCCCCCCCACGAACGATATTTCTGGCTACGCCACTGATTGGCGTCCCGTATAATTTTGTGGTGCAATGCGTAAAAGTGCGTTTTCTTAAAAAAAGTTAACCGGATAGTATATTTTTGCGTCGAGTTTGATGGCGCATATCTCCAAACTGGCGTCGGGCATCATTCTGGAAGTTAATTGTAAGTGAATACGCCTTGAAAATACAGCGGGTAAAATTCGTGAATTGCAATATGTGCCCTAAATTTATTAATTAAGTTGTTAATTCCTGCTTTTTTATTTGTTGAATATGCGTTTCGATTTCTCGTGCAAGTAATATCCGCCTCTCCGAATAATCAAGCTCTAAGACTAGAATTATGTTGTCTGCAACGGGCGATTTTCAAGAATACCAGATAACATAAAAATGGTCACCCAGTACCTGCCTTCAACTACACTCTTAGTGCCTCTCATACTGGCGCCTAAAGCAGCATATTTTAGTGCCTCTACATCAGGCCTACACAAATCACTCAATATAAAATGGTAACCAACCAATAGCTAATATGTAAACGACACCATATTATTTAAGCGTTAAGAACGCAACTAGTTAATATGCAAGAATAGACTAATATTATGCCCGTAACAGGCACCAGTTAACCGAAATCCGTGGCCTTCGAGCCACGCCTTTCGAAGGACATGCCTGGACATCGCGGGCGTGTCATTAGATGGCGCAGCGTGTCCAGAGGCAGCACCATAGAGGAGCTCTACTGCTGTACACGCCACGTACGCATTGGTTAGCTACCGCTGCAGCCTTGAAGACCACGCAGAGGACTTTGCTACGGTGCCGTTAGATGGCGCACGGTGTCCAGAGAGAAGCACGACAGGGGAGCCCGTCTGCAGTATACGCCTCATTTATCACCTGTTTCGGCTATTCGTATACGTGGATAATTGTCGTAGATGAGATCTGACCAAAATTTTTTTCAGGGGTTCACATCCTACGCACTGAGTGTGCAGGTTGTTCAGACAGCCATCATATTTGGTGCAAATGGTGAATATTTTGTTATTTCCTGTATTAGAAAGGGTAGTCGTAAAAATACTAGTAAAGCACCCGCTTCATAGTCTTGGGACTCTTGGTTCGAACCCCACAAAGAATTTGTTAAGTTCTTTTTTTGCTTTCTTTTAGTTTCCAGGGCTTCCAGAATGATGTTTGAAGCAAGCACAATATTCCAGGGACGTACCGATATTAACGATAAAAATTATATTACGTAAGACGAGAGCGAGTGCTCGTCTACCGCTAGATACAATTGCACAGTGATGCTCGACATGTTTGGACGTTTTCGTGCTAGTCTACAAAAAAAGCCTGTTAAAGGGCTCTTTTGCCAGACCTAACTCATAACGGCTTAGCGCAGTAAAACGAGTTTATTACGTCAAACTCTTGCCTTTGCTCCGAGTTGTTGACAAATTCGACTTCGTCCTGCCGTCTGCTAGCCGCCAGGTTAGCTTAGATGTTAGAGCGGCTGCCCCGGAAAGGTGGTGGTCCCGGCTTCGAGTCCCGGACCAGGACGAATTTTTCTTCAACTGCGAGGCTTTTCTTTCGAGGAAACCGTACAGCGGTATGTCCGATTTTCGCTTTAGTAATCAAATTATGTTCAGAATAAGAAATCTCTTAAACTGTTTCCTAATAATGCCGCACAAATCAATTCCTTGGCCATGCATGTGTCTTAAGTAAATGGGCATGCAGTGTTCTTGTACATCTAATCCATGGTTTGTTCGTGAGAAAGGAATTACCCATTGGTCTCTGTTCCTAATATTATATTATTATGTCTTAGGTTTTCTGAGATTACATAACATTAGGAAAAATTTATTGTTACATTTAAAGCTGTGCTTATATTTCATATTAACATTAAACAGGAAAATCTCATGCATAGGAAGCACGTTCAGCGTGGCAAACTGCTCGGCCGCGTGCGCGTCATAAGAAGCATTTGCAATGTGGCGAATGTCCTTTTGTAATAAAAGGAGTTTGTTAATGTTGCTTTTTGATGTGTTTCCCCATACAAGCTTACAATAATATATATGAGGGGCAAACATAGAATTGTAAAGTAACATTTTTAATCTTGGGTGGAAGTACATGCTGGAATTTACATACTATATCACAGGCCTTCGCCAAACATTTTGCCACGTGATCGACATGCGTGTTGCAGTTCATGTGCTGATTAAAATCACACCATATGTACTGACCTCCTGTACAAGTTCTACATTTTCTGATCCTGTGTATAGACTGAGGTTACAATTTACTAGGTCTTGCAAACGTGTAAACAAAAGAGCTTCAGTTTTGGAGGCATGAATTTCTAATATATTTATGTTAGTCTATTTTAATAATGTTTGTAATGTAATATACGCGAGGCAAGTTAGTTCGCGAACGTTAGTAGACAGGAAAAAGAGGGTCGTGTTATGTGCATAGATGACGCACTCGCCCAGTTTATTCAGCCTGGTTAGGTCCCTTACGTAAATATTAAATAGTATTGCCCCCAGTATGCTTCTCTCCTGATCTCCAGAAGTTATTTCTAACAAAGAGGAACAATTTCCATCACTTACAACGCACTTCTCTCCATGCTTTAAGTACGAGTTTAAAAGGTCGAGTGAAACACCACGGAATCCATAATGTTCAAGTCTAACGGCTAATATTTGATGATTTATTCTATCGAATGCCTTTGAAGAATCTGTCGATATGCGAGGGTCGGTTTCTTTTCCAAACCGTTAAGAATAAGTTATTTCTGAGTTAATAACGCTAGTTCGGTTGACCTACCACGGCGAAAACCAAACTGCTGTGGAGATAGTAATGAATGTCTTTCAAAATACATGAGACTCGTATGCTTATAATTTTTTCTAAACCTTCGGAGATAACAGGTAATATAGATACCGGCCTGTAATTTGAAAAGCTATTCCTGTCACCGGATTTAAATATTACAGTTCGTCAGTTACTCTGGCGTGTTGAAAATATTCATGAAAAGTACCCGTGGATAGATAAATGTTAAAGATAAACGAAAGTACTGGTGACAAGATATCAAGGATATATTTAATGGGCCTAATTTCTATTTCATCAATATCACGAGCTCTGCTATTTTTTAGGGATCTAAAAGTTCAGTTGGGGGTTCTAGGAATGCCGTTTGCGAGTTCAGATCATCTAAGAATGGTTTTACTGCATCATGCAGTATATTAGATTATGGTAGATTAGAGTTTTAAAATATGTATTAAACTTATGCGCTAATTCTTTGGCCTTTATTATTGTGTTATGAATTTTTAATTCGCGCTTTTCTTTTCGAGGAGAGCCGTTGTTCAAGAGTTTATTAATTTCGCGCCAGACTAAGTCGCTATTGACAAATGTTTCATTAAAGAGGTTTCGAAAGTAGGTGTGCTTGGTTCTGCGCAAAAACTGGGTTACGTGATTTGAGAATCTTTTTAAAATCAGAAAGAACGTTCGGGTTCTTTATTCTTACAAATTTCGCAAATAAAATATCCTTTTTCTTAACGAATCTACAACACTCATTTGTCCTCCAATGTTTTCGTAGTTTTCTTGACCCTTTAACTTACCTAATCTTATAACAGTTCTGATAGGCCAACTTAAGCAAACCCATTCAAGCATTATTTACACTTTCTGAGCGTTCGTGCATTCATATACTGGGTTCCAATTAATGTTTGCTATTTAACTTCGAAACGCATCTAAAGTGCGAGTGTTTATATCTTGTATAGTGTACGATTCAGAATTTTGTGCTCTATTTTTAAACTGGAATTGTGTTTGTAAATCCTATAAACAGGAAGGTGGTCAGTGACTCCCGATATAATCGTGACAGACCTTACACAGTCATCCGTATTGTTTGTCATAAAGAAGTCTAAAAGGCTTGACGACTTGTAGGTCATTCGTGTCTGTTTTTTTATGACATTTGTGCAATAAAGAGAGTCAAGCAATACTTGGAAATTGCAGGTGGTTGCTGTGCTCTCAAGCATGTTAATGTTACAGTCTCAGCCTGTGATTATGTTGAACTTATTTGTGTCAACATAATTCAAGAAGCATCTCAGGAAAAAAAATACTAACGCGCCCAACAGGCGGGAGGTACACAACCACAAATATTTTGCATGCTCTAACGTCAGATCCTCGTGATCAAGTGTGACTTTGGTGAATTGTGGTAACAGGGCGCATAAAATTTCTTGTGATATTAATTGTTATGCACCACCACCAGGACGAGAGCATCTGTTAAGGTAATAACTGTGGCATCTTGGTAAGCGAGGTACATCTGCTTCTCAGGGATACCACACTAGAACAAATTCTGTGCGACTGTCCTGAATTTAATGTTCAGAGGCAGTCCCTGGTGTCCGTTCTAGCGCACCTTGACAATAGACCACTGTCAGTTGAAACGATTTTCACGTATCGCCGGCAGAAGACATCGCAGCTGAAAGCGACGAAGGGACTACTTCGGTTTCTGAAAGAGACGGGCTTGGACAAGCGGCTGTGACAGTGATGTCACGTACCACGCTAGAGTGACAGACTGTAACTGACGATGGGTGCTGGGCTATGTGCTCTCTCTCCTCCCCATCTTTCGTCCCCCCGTCCCTCCCCCATGGGTCGGGTAGCAAACCGGTTGAGCTGAACTGGTTAACCTCCCTGCCTTTCGTTCTCCGCATTTCGTTCCTTCCTTCCACGTTTCCGTAAACATGATCATATGAAATCTAACAAAAAATTCACTAAGAAACATGCGCAATTCATCGCAATCGTTGCGCGCAGACTGTGTATTGCAATGTAAAAAGGCTAGAAAACCACTATTCGCAGGGAACGTGGTATCTTCCGAAGCAGCCATAGTGATAGAGCTATCATAAGTGATAGATTTAAAAAAAAACACGAATAAACCTAACGTGCGTCCCACGTCTTCGTCAGGTCAGTTTCACAGCTTATCTGGGAGGGGCGGTACTGCTCGTCTTGCCGTTAGTACACTTTTCCAGCTTTCATCCATGCGAATCGCCAGTTCATCTCTCTTTTCTTTGCTATTGTCATCGCAAGTGATTTCTTTACTTGCGGGCATAAATGTTCATTTACGAAGACTGTTTCTTTTTACGGAAAAGCCTAGTTCATTTGTGGCAACCCTTGTCTTTCGTGCTTTTCCAATGAATGAATATATGATGTTTAATGGCGCAAGGGCCAGGTGCGTGCTTTTCCAGGCACTGCGTCTCGCCTGGCACGATTTTTGAAAACTACCACGATGCTCGGACTCGCATCAGAGCTTGGGCTCTGACCTTGGTCTGGATCCATGCCAGTTGTGACACGCTGACTATTTATACCTGTGGTATTTCTGCGTCCATGAATGCGGTGGCAGATCTCAACATCACGCCCCGATATTTGTTCTCCCAACGCATCCCCTACCATAGCGAGCATGGCAACAATGTTCTTGTTTGTTTCCTGTGGGATTCTTTTAGCTTCTAAATTTTTGTTCCTCGAATGCTGATCCTGAGCTGTGATACGCATGGAGTTTTCTTTTGCCCCGC